>NW_027417441.1:0-147480 GCF_009905375.1 Apium graveolens
ATGAAATGGTACTACAGAGATGGTTAAAGTATGTCAAATGGATGTTTTGATGTTAACATGATATTCTACCAAATATGGTTGAAGTGAGTCTTATAAGATGCAAAATTACTCTAAATATTTTAAAGTGACTTACATGGTAGATTAGAGCCAAAATGTGGACCAAAATTGACTCAAATGAAAGTGGTACCAAGAGATGGTTAAAGGATACAAATGGATGTTTATGATGTTAACATGTAAATTCTACCAATATATGGTGGCAAGGGTCTTATAAGGAGCAAAATTACTCTAATATGGTTAAAATGACTTACATGGTGATTAGAGCAAAAAATGTGGACCAATATGACTCGTATGAAGTGGTACAAATGGATGTTTATGATGTTAGCATGTTAATTCTACCAAATATGGTGGCAAGTTAGTATTATAAGGTGAAAAACTTAATATGATTTAAAGTGATTACATGGTTGATTAGAGTCAAAATGTGGACCAGTATGACTCGTATTAAAGTGGTACAAAGAGATGGTTAAAGGATGTCAAATTGGATGTTTTGATGTTACATGTTACTTCTACCAATATATGGTGGCAAGTGAGTCTTATAAGGTGCACAATTACTCTAATATGGTTTAAAGGACTTACATGGTTGATTAGAGCCAAAATGTGGACCATTATTGACTGATGAAAGTGGTACTAAGAGGGGTTAAAGGATGTCAAATTGGATGTTTATGATGTAACAGTTAATTGTACCAGTATATGGTTCAAAGTGACTCTTATAGTGTGCAAAATCACTCTAATATGGTGTAAAGTACTTACATGGTTGATTAGAGCCAAAATGTCAACCAAAATGACTCGTATGAAAATGGTACTAAGAGATGGTTAAAGCATGTAAATTTGGATGTTTACTATGTTAACAAGTTAATTCTACCAATATATGGTTGAAGTGAGCTTATAAGCTGCAAAATTACTCTAAATGGTTTTAAAACTGACTTACATGGTAGATTAGAGCCAAATGTGGACCAAAATTGACTCAAATGAAAGTGGTACCAAGAGATGGTAAGGAAAATTGGATGTTTATGATGTTAACTGTACCAATATATGGTTGAAAGTGAGTCTTATATGGTGCAAAATTACTCTAATATGGTTTAAAGTAACTTACATGGTTGATTAGATCCAAAATATGGACCAAAATTGACTCGTATGAAAGTGGTACCAAGAGATGGTTAAAGGATATCAAATGGATGTTTATGATGTTAACATAATAATTCTACCAATATATGGCTAAATTACTTAATATGGTTTAAAGTGACTTACATGGTTGATTAGAGCAAATGTGGACCAATATGACTCGTATGAAAGTGGTACTAAGAGGTGGTTAAAAGATGTCAAATTGGGATGTTTATGATAATACATGTTAATTCTACTAATATATGGTGGCAAGTTAGTCTTATAAGGTGAAAAATTACTCTAATATGGTTTAAAGTGACTTACATGGTGATTAGAGTCAAAATGTGGACCAGTATTGACTCGTATTAAAGTGGTACCAAGAGATGGTTAAAGAATGTTAAATTGGATGTTATGATGTTAACATGTTAATTCTACCAATATATGTGGTGGAAAGTGAGTCTTATAGGTGCAAAATTACTCTAATATGGTTTAAAGTGACTTACATGGTGATTAGAGCCAAAATGTGGACCATTATTGGACTAGTATGAAAGTGGTACTAAGAGGGGGTAAAGGATATCAAATTGGATGTTTCTGATGTTAACATGTTAATTGTACAGTATGTGGTTTAAAGTGCGTCTTATAGTGTGCAAATCACTCTAATATGGTGTAAAGTACTTACAGGTTGATTAGAGCCAAAATGTTGACCAAAATTGACTCGAATAAAAATGGTACTAAGAGATGGTTAAAGGATGTCAAATTGGATGTTTATGATGTTAACATGTTAATTCTACCAATATATGGTGGCAAGTGAGTCTTATAAGGTGCAAAATTACTCTAATATGGTTTAAAGTGACTTACATGGTAGATTAGAGCCAAAATATGGACCATTATTGACTCGTATGAAAGTGGTACTAAGAGGTGGTTAAAGGATGTCAAATTGGATGTTTATGATCTTAACATGTTAAGTGTACCAGTATATGGTTCAAAGTGACTCTTATAGTGTGCAAAATCACTCTAATATGGTGTAAAGTACTTACATGGTTGATTTAGGGCAAAATGATAACCAAAATTCACTCGTATGAAAATGGTACTAAGAGATGGTTAAATGCATGTCAAATTGGATGTTTATGATGTTAACAAGATAATTCTACCAATATAGTTGAAGTGAGTCTTATAAGGTGCAAAATTACTCTATATGTTTAAAGTGACTACATGGTAGATTAGAGCCAAAATGTGGACCAAAAATTGACGTCAAATGAAAGTGGTACCAAGAGATGGTTAAAGTATTTCAATTGGATGTTTATGATGTTAACATGTTAATTGTAACCAATAGATGGTTGAAAGTGAGTCTTATATGGTGCAAAATTACTCTAATATGGTTTAAAGTGACTTACATGGTTGATTAGAGCCAAATATGGACCAAAATTGACTCGTATGAAAGTGGTACCAAGAGATGGTTTTTTTAAAGGATATCAAATTGGAAGTTTATTGATGTTAACATGTAATTCTACCAATATATGGTGGCAATGAGTCTTCTAAGGTGCAAAATACTCTTAATATGGTTTAAAGTGACTTACATGGTGATTAGAGCAAAATGGTGGACCAATATTGACTCGTATGAAAGTGGTACTAAGAGGTGGTTAAAGGATGTCAAATGGATGTTTATATAGTTAACATGTTAATTCTACCAATATATGGTGGCAAGTTAGTCATATAAGGTGAAAAATTACTCTAATATGGTTTTTAAAGTGACTTACATGGTTGATTAGAGTCAAAATGTGGACCAGTATGGACTCGTATTAAGTGGTACAAAGAGATGGTTTAAAGGATGTCAAATTGGATGTTTATGATGTTAACATGTTAATTCTACAATATATGGTTGGCAAGTGAGTCTTATAAGGTGCACAATTACTCTAATATGGTTTAAAGTGACTTACATGGTTGATTAGAGCCAAAATGTGGACCATTATTGACTCGTATGAAAGTGGTACTAAGAGGTGGTTAAAAGATGTCAAATTGGATGTTTATGATGTTAACATGTTAATTGTACCAGTATATGGTTCAAAGTGACTCTTATAGTGAGCAAAATCACTCTAATATGGTGTAAAGTACTTAAATGGTTGATTAGAGGTCAACCAAAATTGACTCATATGAAAATGGTACTAAGAGATGGTTAAAGCATGTCAAATTGGATGTTTATGATGTTAACATGTTAATTCTGCCAATATATGGTTGAAGTGAGTCTTATAAGGTGCAAAATTACTCTAATATGGTTTAAACTGACTTACATGGTAGATTAGAGCCAAAATGTGGACCAAAATTGACTCAAATGAAATTGGTACCAAGAGATGGTTAAAGGATTTCAAATTGGATGTTTATGATGTTAATTGTACCAATATATGGTTGAAAGTGAGTCTTATATGGTGCAAATTACTCTAATATGGTTTAAAGTGAGTTACATGGTTGATTAGAGCCAAAATATGGACCAAAATTGACTCGTATGAAAGTGGTACCAAGAGATGGTTAAAGGATATCAAATTGGATGTTTATGATGTTAACATAATAATTCTACCAATATATGGCAAAATTACTCTAATATGGATTAAAGTGACTGACATGGTTGATTAGAGCAAAAATGTGGACCAATATTGACTCGTATGAAAGTGGTACTAAGAGGTGGTTAAAGGATGTCAAATTGTATGTTTATGATGTTAACATGTTAATTGTACCAGTATATGGTTCAAAGTGACTCTTATAGTGTGCAAAATCACTCTAATATGGTGTAAAGTACTTACATGGTTGATTAGAGCCAAAATGTTAACCAAAATTGACTCGTATGAAAATAGTACTAAGAGATGGTTAAAGTATGTCAAATTGGATGTTTATGATGTTAACATGATAATTCTACCAATATATGGTTGAAGTGAGTCTTATAAGATGCAAAATTACTCTAATATATTTTAAAGTGACTTACATGGTAGATTAGAGCCAAAATGTGGACCAAAATTGACTCAAATGAAAGTGGTACCAAGAGATGGTTAAAGTATTTCAAATTGGATGTTTATGATGTTAACATGTTAATTGTACCGATATATTATTGAAAGTGAATCTTATATGGTGCAAAATTACTCTAATATGGTTTAAAGAGACTTACATGGTTGATTAGAGCCAAAATATGGACCAAAATTGACTCGTATGAAAGTGGTACCAAGAGATGGTTAAAGGATATCAAATTGGATGTTTATGATGTTAACATGTAAATTCTACCAATATATGGTGGCAAATGAGTCTTATAAGGAGCAAAATTACTCTAATATGGTTTAAAATGACTTACATGGTTGATTAGAGCAAAAATGTGGACCAATATTGACTCGTATGAAAGTGGTACTAAGATGTGGTTAAAGGATGTCAAATTGGATGTTTATGATGTTAACATGTTAATTCTACCAATATATGGTGGCAAGTTAGTATTATAAGGTGAAAAATTACTCTAATATGATTTAAAGTGACTTACATGGTTGATTAGAGTCAAAATGTGGACCAGTATTGACTCGTATTAAAGTGGTACAAAGAGATGGTTAAAGGATGTCAAATTGGATGTTTTTGATGTTAACATGTTACTTCTACCAATATATGGTGGCAAATGAGTCTTATAAGGTGCACAATTACTCCAATATGGTTTAAAGTGACTTACATGGTTGATTAGAGCCAAAATGTGGACCATTATTGACTCGTATGAAAGTGGTACTAAGAGGTGGTTAAAGGATGTCAAATTGGATGTTTATGATGTTAGCATGTTAATTGTACCAGTATATGGTTCAAAGTGACTCTTATAGTGTGCAAAATCACTCTAATATGGTGTAAAGTACTTACATGGTTGATTAGAGCCAAAATGTCAACCAAAATTGACTCGTATGAAAATGGTACTAAGAGATGGTTAAAGCATGTAAATTTGGATGTTTACAATGTTAACAAGTTAATTCTACCAATATATGGTTGAAGTGAGCCTTATAAGGTGCAAAATTACTCTAATATGGTTTAAACTGACTTACATGGTAGATTAGAGCCAAAATGTGGACCAAAATTGACTCAAATGAAAGTGGTACCAAGAGATGGTTAAGGGAAAATTGGATGTTTATGATGTTAACTGTACCAATATATGGTTGAAAGTGAGTCTTATATGGTGCAAAATTACTCTAATATGGTTTAAAGTAACTTACATGGTTGATTAGAGCCAAAATATGGACCAAAATTGACTCGTATGAAAGTGGTACCAAGAGATGGTTAAAGGATATCAAATTGGATGTTTATGATGTTAACATAATAATTCTACCAATATATGGCTAAATTACTCTAATATGGTTTAAAGTGACTTACATGGTTGATTAGAGCAAAAATGTGGACCAATATTGACTCGTATGAAAGTGGTACTAAGAGGTGGTTAAAAGATGTCAAATTGGATGTTTATGATAAAAACATGTTAATTCTACCAATATATGGTGGCAAGTTAGTCTTATAAGGTGAAAAATTACTCTAATATGGTTTAAAGTGACTTACATGGTTGATTAGAGTCAAAATGTGGACCAGTATTGACTCGTATTAAAGTGGTACCAAAAGATGGTTAAAGAATGTTAAATTGGATGTTTATGATGTTAACATGTTAATTCTACCAATATATGGTGGAAAGTGAGTCTTATAAGGTGCAAAATTACTCTAATATGGTTTAAAGTGACTTACATGGTTGATTAGAGCCAAAATGTGGACCATTATTGACTCGTATGAAAGTGGTACTAAGAGGTGGTTAAAGGATATCAAATTGGATGTTTATGATGTTAACATGTTAATTGTACCAGTATGTGGTTTAAAGTGCGTCTTATAGTGTGCAAAATCACTCTAATATGGTGTAAAGTACTTACATGGTAGATTAGAGCCAAAATATGGACCATTATTGACTCGTATGAAAGTGGTACTAAGAGGTGGTTAAAGGATGTCAAATTGGATGTTTATGATCTTAACATGTTAATTGTACCAGTATATGGTTCAAAGTGACTCTTATAGTGTGCAAAATCACTCTAATATGGTGTAAAGTACTTACATGGTTGATTAGAGCCAAAATGATAACCAAAATTCACTCGTATGAAAATGGTACTAAGAGATGGTTAAATCATGTCAAATTGGATGTTTATGATGTTAACAAGATAATTCTACCAATATATAGTTGAAGTGAGTCTTATAAGGTGCAAAATTACTCTAATATGGTTTAAAGTGACTTACATGGTAGATTAGAGCCAAAATGTGGACCAAAATTGACTCAAATGAAAGTGGTACCAAGAGATGGTTAATGTATTTCAAATTGGATGTTTATGATGTTAACATGTTAATTGTACCAATAGATGGTTGAAAGTGAGTCTTATATGGTGCAAAATTACTCTAATATGGTTTAAAGTGACTTACATGGTTGATTAGAGCCAAAATATGGACCAAAATTGACTTATATGAAAGTGGTACCAAGAGATGGTTGAAGGATATCAAATTGGATGTTTATGATGTTAACATGTAAATTCTACCAATATATGGTGGCAAATGAGTCTTATAAGGTGCAAAATTACTCTAATATGGTTTAAAGTGACTTACATGGTTGATTAGAGCAAAAAGGTGGACCAATATTGACTCGTATGAAAGTGGTACTAAGAGGTGGTTAAAGGATGTCAAATTGGATGTTTATGATGTTAACATGTTAATTCTACCAATATATGGTGGCAAGTTAGTCTTATAAGGTGAAAAATTACTCTAATATGGTTTAAAGTGACTTACATGGTTGATTAGAGTCAAAATGTGGACCAGTATTGACTCATATTAAAGTGGTACAAAGAGATGGTTAAAGGATGTCAAATTGGATGTTTATGATGTTAACATGTTAATTCTACCAATATATGGTGGCAAGTGAGTCTTATAAGGTGCACAATTACTCTAATATGGTTGAAAATGACTTACATGGTTGATTAGAGCCAAAATGTGGACCATTATTGACTCGTATGAAAGTGGTACTAAGAGGTGGTTAAAGGATGTCAAATTGGATGTTTTTGATGTTAACATGTTAATTGTACCAGTATATGGTTCAAAGTGACTCTTATAGTGTGCAAAATTACTCTAATATGGTGTAAAGTACTTACATGGTTGATTAGAGCCAAAATGTCAACCAAAATTGACTCGTATGAAAATGGTACTAAGAGATGGTTAAAGCATGTCAAATTGGATTTTTATGAAGTTAACATGTTAATTCTACCAATATATGGGTGAAGTGAGTCTTATAAGGTGCAAAATTACTCTAATATGGTTTAAACTGACTTACATGGTAGATTAGAGCCAAAATGTGGACCAAAATTGACTCAAATGAAAGTGGTACCAAGAGATGGTTAAAGGATTTCAAATTGGATGTTTATGATGCTAACTGTACCAATATATGGTTGAAAGTGAGTCTTATATGGTGCAAAATTACAAAGTGACTTACATGGTTGATTAGAGCCAAAATATGGACCAAAATTAACTCGTATGAAAGTGGTACCAAGAGATGGTTAAAGGATATCAAATTGGATGTTTATGATGTTAACATAATAATTCTACCAATATATGGAAAAATTACTCTAATATGGATTAAAGTGACTGACATGGTTGATTAGAGCAAAAATGTGGACCAATATTGCTCGTATGAAAGTGGTACTAAGAGGTGGTTAAAAGATGTCAAATTGGATGTTTATGATGTTAACATGTTAATTCTACCAATATATGGTGGCAAGTTAGTCTTATAAGGTGAAAAATTACTCTAATATGGTTTAAAGTGACTTACATGGTTGATTAGAATCAAAATGTGGACCAGTATTGACTCGTATTAAAGTGGTACCAAGAGATGGTTAAAGGATGTCAAATTGGATGTTTATGATGTTAACATGTTAATTCTACCAATATATGGTGGCAAGTGAGTCTTATAAGGTGCAAAATTACTCTAATATGGTTTAAAGTGACTTACATGGTTGATTAGAGCCAAAATGTGGACCATTATTGACTCGTATAAAAGTGGTACTAAGAGATGGTTAAAGGATGTCAAATTTGATGTTTATGATGTTAACATGTTAATTGTACCAGTATATGGTTCAAAGTGACTCTTATAGTGTGCAAAATCACTCTAATATGGTGTAAAGTACTTACATGGTTGATTAGAGCCAAAATGTCAACCAAAATTGACTCGTATGAAAATGGTACTAAGAGATGGTTAAAGCATGTCAAATTGGATGTTTATGATGTTAACATGTTAATTCTACCAATATATGGGTGAAGTGAGTCTTATAAGGTGCAAAATTACTCTAATATGGTTTAAACTGACTTACATGGTAGATTGGAGCCAAAATGTGGACCAAAATTGACTCAAATGAAAGTGGTACCAAGAGATGGTTAAAGGATTTCAAATTGGATGTTTATGATGCTAACTGTACCAATATATGGTTGAAAGTGAGTCTTATATGGTGCAAAATTACTCTAATATGGTTTAAAGTGACTTACATGGTTGATTAGAGCCAAAATATGGACCAAAATTGACTCGTATGAAAGTGGTACCAAGAGATGGTTAAAGGATATCAAATTGGATGTTTATGATGTTAACATGTAAATTCTACCAATATATGGTGGCAAATGAGTCTTATAAGGTGCTAAATTACTCTAATATGGTTTAAAGTGACTTACATGGTTGATTAGAGCAAAAATGTGGACCAATCTTGACTCGTATGAAAGTGGTACTAAGAGGTGGTTAAAGGATGTCAAATTGGATGTTTATGATGTTAACATGTTAATTCTACCAATATATGGTGGCAAGTTAGTCTTATAAGGTGAAAAATTACTCTAATATGATTTAAAGTGACTTACATGGTTGATTAGAGTCAAAATGTGGACCAGTATTGACTCGTATTAAAGTGGTACAAAGAGATGGTTAAAGGATGTCAAATTGGATGTTTATGATGTTAACATGTTACTTCTACCAATATATGGTGGCAAGTGAGTCTTATAAGGTGCACAATTACTCTAATATGGTTTAAAGTGACTTACATGGTTGATTAGAGCCAAAATGTGGACCATTATTGACTCGTATGAAAGTGGTACTAAGAGGTGGTTAAAGGATGTCAAATTGGATGTTTATGATGTTAACATGTTAATTGTACCAGTATATGGTTCAAAGTGACTCTTATAGTGTGCAAAATCACTCTAATATGGTGTAAAGTACTTACATGGTTGATTAGAGCCAAAATGTCAACCAAAATTGACTCGTATGAAAATGGTACTAAGAGATGGTTAAAGCATGTCAAATTGGATGTTTATAATATTAACAAGTTAATTCTACCAATATATGGTTGAAGTGAGCCTTATAAGGTGCAAAATTACTCTAATATGGTTTAAACTGACTTACATGGTAGATTGGAGCCAAAATGTGGACCAAAATTGACTCAAATGAAAGTGGTACCAAGAGATGGTTAAGGGATTTCAAATTGGATGTTTATGATGTTAACTGTACCAATATATGGTTGAAAGTGAGTCTTATATGGTGCAAAATTACTCTAATATGGTTTAAAGTAACTTACATGGTTGATTAGAGCCAAAATATGGACCAAAATTGACTCGTATGAAAGTGGTACCAAGAGATGGTTAAAGGATATCAAATTGGATGTTTATGATGTTAACATAATAATTCTACCAATATATGGCTAAATTACTCTAATATGGTTTAAAGTGACTTACATGGTTGATTAAAGCAAAAATGTGGACCAATATTGACTCGTATGAAAGTGGTACTAAGAGGTGGTTAAAAGATGTCAAATTGGATGTTTATGATAATAACATGTTAATTCTACCAATATATGGTGGCAAGTTAGTCTTATAAGGTGAAAAATTACTCTAATATGGTTTAAAGTGACTTACATGGTTGATTAGAGTCAAAATGTGGACCAGTATTGACTCGTATTAAAGTGGTACCAAGAGATGGTTAAAGAATGTTAAATTGGATGTTTATGATGTTAACATGTTAATTCTACCAATATATGGTGGAAAGTGAGTCTTATAAGGTGCAAAATTACTCTAATATGTTTTAAAGTGACTTACATGGTTGATTAGAGCCAAAATGTGGACCATTATTGACTCGTATGAAAGTGGTACTAAGAGGTGGTTAAAGGATGTCAAATTGGATGTTTATGATGTTAACATGTTAATTGTACCAGTATATGGTTTAAAGTGCGTCTTATAGTGTGCAAAATCAATCTAATATGGTGTAAAGTACTTACATGGTTGATTAGAGCAAAAATATTGACCAAAATTGACTCGAATAAAAATGGTACTAAGAGATGGTTAAAGGATGTCAAATTAGATGTTTATGATGTTAACATGTTAATTCTACCAATATATGGTGGCAAGTGAGTCTTATAAGGTGCAAAATTACTCTAATATGGTTTAAAGTGACTTACATGGTAGATTAGAGCCAAAATGTGGACCATTATTGACTCGTATGAAAGTGGTACTAAGAAGTGGTTAAAGGATGTCAAATTGGATGTTTATGATGTTAACATGTTAATTGTACCAGTATATGGTTCAAAGTGACTCTTATAGTGTGCAAAATCACTCTAATATGGTGTAAAGTACTTACATGGTTGATTAGAGCCAAAATGATAACCAAAATTCACTCGTATGAAAATGGTACTAAGAGATGGTTAAAGCATGTCAAATTGGATGTTTATGATGTTAACAAGATAATTCTACCAATATATAGTTGAAGTGAGTCTTATAAGGTGCAAAATTACTCTAATATGGTTTAAAGTGACTTACATGGTAGATTAGAGCCAAAATGTGGACCAAAATTGACTCAAATGAAAGTGGTACCAAGAGATGGTTAAAGTATTTCAAATTGGATGTTTATGATGTTAACATGTTAATTGTACCAATATATGGTTGAAAGTGAGTCTTATATGGTGCAAAATTACTCTAATATGGTTTAAAGTGACTTACATGGTTGATTAGAGCCAAAATATGGACCAAAATTGACTCATATGAAAGTGGTACCAAGAGATGGTTGAAGGATATCAAATTGGATGTTTATGATATTAACATGTAAATTCTACCAATATATGGTGGCAAATGAGTCTTATAAGGTGCAAAATTACTCTAATATGGTTTAAAGTGACTTACATGGTTGATTAGAGCAAAAAACTGGACTAATATTGACTCGTATGAAAGTGGTACTAAGAGGTGGTTAAAGGATGTCAAATTGGATGTTTATGATGTTAACATGTTAATTCTACCACTATATGGTGGCAAGTTAGTCTTATAAGGTGAAAAATTACTCTAATATGGTTTAAAGTGACTTACATGGTTGATTAGAGTCAAAATGTGGACCAGTATTGACTCGTATTAAAGTGGTACAAAGAGATGGTTAAAGGATGTCAAATTGGATGTTTATGATGTTAACATGTTAATTCTACCAATATATGGTGGCAAGTGAGTCTTATAAGGTGCACAATTACTCTAATATGGTTTAAAATGACTTACATGGTTGATTAGAGCCAAAATGTGGACCATTATTGACTCGTATGAAAGTGGTACTAAGAGGTGGTTAAAGGATGTCAAATTGGATGTTTTTGATGTTAACATGTTAATTGTACCAGTATATTGTTCAAAGTGACTCTTATAGTGTGCAAAATCACTCTAATATGGTGTAAAGTACTTACATGGTTGATTAGAGCCAAAATGTCAACCAAAATTGACTCGTATGAAAATGGTACTAAGAGATGGTTAAAGCATGTCAAATTGGATGTTTATGATGTTAACATGTTAATTCTACCAATATATGGGTGAAGTGAGTCTTATAAGGTGCGAAATTACTCTAATATGGTTTAAACTGACTTACATGGTAGATTAGAGTCAAAATGTGGACCAAAATTCACTCAAATGAAAGTGGTACCAAGAGATGGTTAACGGATTTCAAATTGGATGTTTATGATATTAACTGTACCAATATATGGTTGAAAGTGAGTCTTATATGGTGCAAAATTACTCTAATATGGGTTAAAGTGACTTACATGGTTGATTAGAGCCAAAATATGGACCAAAATTGACTCGTATGAAAGTGGTACCAAGAGATGGTTAAAGGATATCAAATTGGATGTTTATGATGTTAACATAATAATTTTACCAATATATGGCAAAATTACTCTAATATGGATTAAAGTGACTGACATGGTTGATTAGAGCAAAAATGTGGACCAATATTGACTCGTATGAAAGTGGTACTAAGAGGTGGTTAAAAGATGTCAAATTGGATGTTTATGATATTAACATGTTAATTCTACCAATATATGGTGGCAAGTTAGTCTTATAAGGTGAAAAATTACTCTAATATGGTTTAAAGTGACTTACATGGTTGATTAGAGTCAAAATGTGGACCAATATTGACTCGTATTAAAGTGGTACCAAGAGATGGTTAAAGGATGTCAAATTGGATGTTTATGATGTTAACATGTTAATTGTACCAGTATATGGTTCAAAGTGACTCTTATAGTGTGCAAAATCACTCTAATATGGTGTAAAGTACTTACATGGTTGATTAGAGCCAAAATGATAACCAAAATTCACTCGTATGAAAATGGTACTAAGAGATGGTTAAAGCATGTCAAATTGGATGTTTATGATGTTAACAAGATAATTCTACCAATATATAGTTGAAGTGAGTCTTATAAGGTGCAAAATTACTCTAATATGGTTTAAAGTAACTTACATGGTAGATTAGAGCCAAAATGTGGACCAAAATTGACTCAAATGAAAGTGGTACCAAGAGATGGTTAAAGTATTTCAAATTGGATGTTTAAGATGTTAACATATTAATTGTACCAATATATGGTTGAAAGTGAGTCTTATATGGTGCAAAATTACTCTAATATGGTTTAAAGTGACTTACATGGTTGATTAGAGCCAAAATATGGACCAAAATTGACTCATATGAAAGTGGTACCAAGAGATGGTTGAAGGATATCAAATTGGATGTTTATGATATTAACATGTAAATTCTACCAATATATGGTGGCAAATGAGTCTTATAAGGTGCAAAATTACTCTAATATGGTTTAAAGTGACTTACATGGTTGATTAGAGCAAAAAACTGGACTAATATTGACTCGTATGAAAGTGGTACTAAGAGGTGGTTAAAGGATGTCAAATTGGATGTTTATGATGTTAACATGTTAATTCTACCAATATATGGTGGCAAGTTAGTCTTATAAGGTGAAAAATTACTCTAATATGGTTTAAAGTAACTTACATGGTTGATTAGAGTCAAAATGTGGACCAGTAATGACTCGTATTAAAGTGGTACAAAGAGATGGTTAAAGGATGTCAAATTGGATGTTTATGATGTTAACATGTTAATTCTACCAATATATGGTGGCAAGTGAGTCTTATAAGGTGCACAATTACTCTAATATGGTTTAAAATGACTTACATGGTTGATTAGAGCCAAAATGTGGACCATTATTGACTCGTATGAAAGTGGTACGAAGAGGTGGTTAAAGGATGTCAAATTGGATGTTTTTGATGTTAACATGTTAATTGTACCAGTATATTGTTCAAAGTGACTCTTATAGTGTGCAAAATCACTCTAATATGGTGTAAAGTACTTACATGGTTGATTAGAGCCAAAATGTCAACCAAAATTGACTCGTATGAAAATGGTACTAAGAGATGGTTAAAGCATGTCAAATTGGATGTTTATGATGTTAACATGTTAATTCTACCAATATATGGGTGAAGTGAGTCTTATAAGGTGCAAAATTACTCTAATATGGTTTAAACTGACTTACATGGTAGATTAGAGTCAAAATGTGGACCAAAATTCACTCAAATGAAAGTGGTACCAAGAGATGGTTAACGGATTTCAAATTGGATGTTTATGATATTAACTGTACCAATATATGGTTGAAAGTGAGTCTTATATGGTGCAAAATTACTCGAATATGGGTAAAGTGACTTACATGGTTGATTAGAGCCAAAATATGGACCAAAATTGACTCATATGAAAGTGGTACCAAGAGATGGTTAAAGGATA
Organism: Apium graveolens; assembly: GCF_009905375.1. Taxonomy (NCBI): domain Eukaryota; kingdom Viridiplantae; phylum Streptophyta; class Magnoliopsida; order Apiales; family Apiaceae; genus Apium; species Apium graveolens. The sequence goes on from NW_027417441.1 coordinate 14,288, forward strand.
TCAAATTGGATGTTTATGATGTTAACATAATAATTCTACCAATATATGGCAAAATTACTCTAATATGGATTAAAGTGACTGACATGGTTGATTAGAGCAAAAATGTGGACCAATATTGACTCGTATGAAAGTGGTACTAAGAGGTGGTTAAAAGATGTCAAATTGGATGTTTATGATGTTAACATGTTAATTCTACCAATATATGGTGGCAAGTTAGTCTTATAAGGTGAAAAATTACTCTAATATGGTTTAAAGTGACTTACATGGTTGATTAGAGTCAAAATGTGGACCAATATTGACTCGTATTAAAGTGGTACCAAGAGATGGTTAAAGGATGTCAAATTGGATGTTTATGATGTTAACATGTTAATTCTACCAATATATGGTGGCAAGTGAGTCTTATAAGGTGCAAAATTACTCTAATATGGTTTAAAGTGACTTACATGGTTGATTAGAGCCAAAATGTGGACCATTATTGACTCGTATGAAAGTGGTACTAAGAGGTGGTTAAAGGATGTCAAATTGGATGTTTATGATGTTAACATGTTAATTGTAGCAGTATATGGTTCAAAGTGACTCTTATAGTGTGCAAAATCACTCTAATATGGTGTAAAGTACTTACATGGTTGATTAGAGCCAAAATGTTAACCAAAATCGACTCGTATGAAAATAGTACTAAGAGATGATTAAAGCATGTCAAATTGGATGTTTATGATGTTAACATGATAATTCTACCAATATATGGTTGAAGTGAGTCTTATAAGATGCAAAATTACTCAAATATAGTTTAAAGTGACTTACATGGTAGATTAGAGCCAAAATGTGGATCAAAATTGACTCAAATGAAAGTTGTACCAAGAGATGGTTAAAGTATTTCAAATTGGATGTTTATGATGTTAACATGTTAATTGTACCAATATATGGTTGAAAGTGAGTCTTATATGGTGCAAAATTACTCTAATATGGTTTAAAGTGACTTACATGGTTGATTAGAGCCAAAATATGGACCAAAATTGACTCGTATGAAAGTGGTACCAAGAGATGGTTAAAGGTTATCAAATTGGATGTTTATGATGTTAACATGTAAGTTCTACCAATATATGGTGGCAAATGAGTCTTATAAGGTGCAAAATTACTCTAATATGGTTTAAAGTGACTTACATGGTTGATTAGAGCAAAAATGTGGACCAATATTGACTCGTAAGAAAGTGGTACTAAGAGGTGGTTAAAGGATGTCAAATTGGATGTTTATGATGTTAACATGTTAATTCTACCAATATATGGTGGCAAGTTAGTTTTATAAGGTGAAAAATTACTCTAATATGATTTAAAGTGACTTACATGGTTGATTAGAGTCAAAATGTGGACCAGTATTGACTCGTATTAAAGTGGTATAAAGAGATGGTTAAAGGATGTCAAATTGGATGTTTATGATGTTAACATGTTACTTCTACCAATATATGGTGGCAAGTGAGTCTTATAAGGTGCACAATTACTCTAATATGGTTTAAAGTGACTTACATGGTTGATTAGAGCCAAAATGTGGACCATTATTGACTCGTATGAAAGTGGTACTAAGAGGTGGTTAAAGGATGTCAAATTGGATGTTTATGATGTTAACATGTTAATTGTACCAGTATATGGTTCAAAGTGACTCTTATAGTGTGCAAAATCACTCTAATATGGTGTAAAGTACTTACATGGTTGATTAGAGCCAAAATGTCAACCAAAATTGACTCGTATGAAAATGGTACTAAGAGATGGTTAAAGCATGTCAAATTGGATGTTTATAATATTAACAAGTTAATTCTACCAATATATGGTTGAAGTGAGCCTTATAAGGTGCAAATTACTCTAATATGGTTTAAACTGACTTACATGATAGATTATAGCCAAAATGTGGACCAAAATTGACTCAAATGAAAGTGGTACCAAGAGATGGTTAAGGGATTTCAAATTGGATGTTTATGATGTTAACTGTACCAATATATGGTTGAAAGTGAGTCTTATATGGTGCAAAATTACTCTAATATGGTTTAAAGTAACTTACATGGTTGATTAGAGCCAAAATATGGACCAAAATTGACTCATATGAAAGTGGTACCAAGAGATGGTTAAAGGATATCAAATTGGATGTTTATGATGTTAACATAATAATTCTACCAATATATGGCTAAATTACTCTAATATGGTTTAAAGTGACTTACATGGTTGATTAGAGCAAAAATGTGGACCAATATTGACTCGTATGAAAGTGGTACTAAGAGGTGGTTAAAAGATGTCAAATTCGATGTTTATGATAATAACATGTTAATTCTACCAATATATGGTGGCAAGTTAGTTTTATAAGGTGAAAAATTACTCTAATATGGTTTAAAGTGACTTACATGGTTGATTAGAGTCAAAATGTGGACCAGTATTGACTCGTATTAAAGTGGTACCAAGAGATGGTTAAAGAATGTTAAATTGGATGTTTATGATGTTAACATGTTAATTCTACCAATATATGGTGGAAAGTGAGTCTTTTTTTTTTTGATAATTAAAGAATTTTATTAAGACCAGAAAGGTACAAAAAACAAAGGGGCATACCCCCGAGAACCAAACAGCTATCTGCTAAACTAGAAAAAATCTAGAAGCAAGACTAGCAAGCAACAGCTAGAGGAGACAGAGAAAAAGCTTCAAACAGCTAAACAACAAAACTAACAAAACTAGAAATTAGTTAATAAAAGTATCTAGCCAGGGAGGGATCGTTTCTAATTTGCTTCTGAAAACCTACAGTAGTTGCAAGATTTTCTCGAACCATGCGCTTTACTAAGCCAACAGTTGTATCCACATTACCGCTTCCACTATGATGAATTCTTTGATTTCTCTCTCTCCAAATTGAATAAACTGCCACATCAATGTAAAGCCAGACAAGATGTTTTGTAAAAACAGAAACTCGACCATCAATAAAATTTCCCACTTGCCATGCATCCCAATCAATATTTATATTGAAAGGGCATCCTTTGAGAATTAAATAAGAATAAGGACAATCCACCATGATATGCCGATTAGATTCCACATTACTGTAGCAGAGAACACAAGTGGGGCTAACATTAAAACCGAAATGAATCATAATGTCTTTTGTCAGAAGACGATTCTGCATGGCAAGCCACATTGTAAAGGAGCATTTTGGAATGCTAACACGATGCCAAACTGCTGGAAGCCAGGGAGGAGGAGCGGTTGTACTCCGAATTGAGTTCCAAATACTGGAAACTGTAGGATTGTCAAGACCTTCCCAGGAGACTTTGTCCACATAGGTTATAGGAATGCTCGAAATAAGCCTACGAAGCTCCATGACTGAGACATGGTTAGAAGATGGGAGGTGCCAAACTCGATTTTCAATGATGGAACAGATAGGAGCATGGTAGAAAGATTCCGACAGGGAAATGATATCACCTCCTAGCTTCGAGAAAAGGGATTCATGATTTAACCAGGGGTCATGCCATAGCGAGAACCTGGAATTATGCCCCACAGAAAAATGCAGAGATCGACACGCCTCTTCTCTGTATTTCATTATCATTTTAATGCACCAAGGCGTACTAGATGGCACATTTGCCGTCCAAAAGGATCTATTTTTGAAAAAACTCACCCGAAGCCATAAGATCCACAATGAGTCTGCATGGGGTTTAGATAATCGCCAAATTTGAAAGAAAAGGGCCGCTTTGTTCCAAGTCTTTAGGTCTCTAATGCCCAAACCCCCCTCCGCTTTTGGCAAACAACATATTTCCCACGATACCTTATGGTGACAGTGCACATTTACTTTACCTCCCCAAAGGAAACCGGAAAAGAGAGACCTTAATTTACTCAAAACTCCATTGGGGAGAAAGAGATAAGAAGCCCAGTAACTTTGCATGCTAAAAAGGACGGACTTGATCAGGAGCAGTCTACCAGCGAAGGACAGAAAACGGGTTGTCCAGGATTCAATTCGGAAACAAAGTTTCTGAATAATCTGGGTACAATCTTGAGCTTTAAGGCGGCCAGTAATGAGAGGCAAGCCAAGATAGGTAAGAGGAAAATTTCCAAGCTGAAACCCAGTGCTCGAAAGAGCTAAGTTAATAATTTCTTCTTGGACATTGCAAAAGAAACAAAAACTTTTACTTGGGTTAGGCACCAGATTAGACATTCTGGAGAATCTTGAAACAGAGAGATTTATATCAGAGATCGAGGCTGTGTCCCCTTTACAGAAGAGAAAAAGGTCATCCGCAAATAGAAGGTGAGATAAGCCAAGCTCCTTAGTGCGCCAATGAAAAGAGAAATCTGGATTGGAACTTAAATCATGCTTCAGAATGCTAGACAAGACCTCCATGGCGATAACAAAAAGGTAGGGAGATAGGGGATCTCCTTGCCGAAGGCCACTCTTGCTCTTAAAAAACCCTTCAAGAGATCCATTAATCTTAATCGAGACCATAGCACTGCAAATACAGCCACGAATCCAGCCTATAAAAATCTCCGGGAAGCCCATAGCTTGCAAAGCAGAAAAAAGAAAATCCCAGCTTAAGGAGTCAAAAGCTTTCCGGATGTCCAGCTTTATAGCACATCTAGGAGTGCCTGATTGCTTGTGATAATCAGTGCACAAAGATTGAGCTAACATTATATTATCACCCATGCGGCGCCCAGGAATAAAAGCGGATTGGTTTAGAGAGATAATGCTTGGCATAATTCCTTTGAGTCGAGAAGCCAACATCTTAGAAATGCACTTGTAAATTGTGTTGCAGCATGAGATGGGTCGAAAGTGAGTAATATTAGAAGCACCCTCATATTTCGGAATAAGCGCAATGGCTGTAGCATTTATGCTCCTAGGGAGAAGCATAGTCTGGAAAAAATGGAGAATTGCCATGGAAATGTCAGAAGCAACAATATTCCAAGCCGCCACAAAGAACTCCGCAGTAAAGCCATCAGGACCCGGGCTATTATTTTTTGCCATCCGCTTGAAAGTGAGCAGAATTTCCTCCAGAGGAAACGGAGTGATGAGGTTACTCCTATCTAACTCTGAGAGTTGGACCAAAGGAACAGAGCTGTCGAAAGGGGTAACATTGCTAGACTTACCAAGCAGATTTGAAAAATAATTTACTGCAAGCATAGAAATGTCCTTGTGAGAAGTAAAGACCTCTCCATGTTCATCCTCTAGCGCAAGCAGCTTATTTACATTCCATCTGCTTTTACAAGAGTTAAAGAAAAACCGATTATTGTTATCCCCAGCTTTTAACCAGTTTACCCTAGATTTCTGCCTTAGGAAAACCTCCTCATTATGAAGAGCCAAGGATAAAGCAGCACAATACCCAGCCTCCTCCAGAAGTTGGTCAGAGGACGGACAATCCGGCAAGGCATTCTGGAAATTTTTGAGGTTTGTCCGAGCTTCGTCCACCAGAGTGTGAAGATTTCCCTTTTCCCTATTAAGACCCTTTAGAGCAATCTTTACCCGCTTAAGCTTAGTAGAGACCACATACCAGGGATCTCCATCCACAGCAAAATTCCATGCATCAGACACAATGGCTGAAAAGTCTGGAGAATTGATAACATGCTGGAATACTTGAAAAGGTTTATGAATTCTTTCGAGAGCTTCACCTAAGAAAACCACACCTGGGCAGTGATCAGATAGCCCACGTTCTAGAAAAAGAGCTCTAGAGGCGGGGAAAAGATGTAACCAGTGCTCATTGATAAGAATACGGTCCAATTTTTTAAAGAGAGGGGCAGAAATGTTACCATCCCACCAAGTATGCAATTTGCCAGTGAAGTTAAGGTCCAACAGCCCTGCATCATTAAGAAAATTCTTAAACTCCCCCATTCCAGCATTAAAAGACCGACTCCCTCCTTCAATTTCAGAGCCATGCAGGCAGACATTAAAATCTCCAAGTAAAACCCAAGGAGCCTCAGAGTTGCTGAGGTTACTAGAATGAAAATCTAACACTCCACTCCAAAGTTGACGTCTATCAACCGCAGTATTAAAAGCATAAATAAAAGAAGCAAAGAAACTCTTATTAGATCCAATTTTTGTTACAGAACACGAAACATGTTGAGCATTAGAAGCCAAAATACGAACATCCCACAAATTTGGATCCCACCCTAGCCATATTCTACCATTATAGTGGCTATCATAATTGAAAAACCATCTAAATCTAGGAGCAATAGAAAAAGAAATAGAATTGGCCAATTCCTGTTTGACATGAGTTTCCAAGAGGGCAATTAGGCCAAAATTAAAATTAGAGATGAAATCTCTAGCAAAAGAAATCTTATTATTAAGCCCTCTGATATTGTAGGAACAAAAATCCATCCAAAAGAAAATTTAGGATGGGGAGCCCTTCCCCCTGCCCTGCTTTGCCTTCTTATTGTTATTTTGCTTCTGAGATTTAGACATCGCACGGGAGATAGAGCTAAAAAGTGGCAAAGGAGCATCCTTCTTTGCAACAGCTGAGGATTTCCGCTTAACAGTTTGCCAGCCATCATTTGGCTTGGAGTTTGCATCCTCAGTTTGAACTGCTGAATTACCCAGAGACTCCATCTTATCAAGCTTATCCAAGCACACCTCCTTAACAGTAACAGGGGCTTCAGCAGCGGTGGAACTCCTCTCATTTGAAGTAGCTTCAGTAGTGGTTGTAGTTTCAACAGGCACAGTATGCTCTTCATGAGATTTAGGTTTCGGTTTTTGAACCCAAGAACGAGTCACATTTGGACAGGCTCCTATAGGATGACCTAACGAGCTACAACCATTACACATCAATGGTTTATTCGGATAAGAAAAAAACACCTCAGACACAGAACGATCATTCGTTAAGGGGTCAAGAGTATCAACTTTTACAGAGTTAGGGAGGGGTTTACCCAAATCATAATTTACACAAAGCCGTGCAAAAGGTAACACCTCTAACTTCGACGTTAAACTATCTGCACACAACGGCGGCCCAACCACACTCGCAAGTCTGCTCAATCCTTTTTGAGTCCAGTAACTATCCGGGATATTAGAGATTTTCACCCATAGAGGGATGCTTTTCACCTTACCCAAATTTCCCAAACCACCCCACGAGGTCACTACCATAGGCTTTTTTCCCAAGTACCAAGTTCCCCTTGATAGCATCTCATGCTTAGCAACATCTGATGAAAACTTGAAGATAAAAATATGACTACTTTTCTGAGCAACCGACAATAGCCCCTTTTCTCCCAAAGTTTCATCGCAAATTCCTGAACAACATTAAAAGGAGCTGCAAACTTGGTAAAGGTACCGACAACACAGTTTGAGAATTTTTCATTCCCCTTAACTAATTCCTCATCGGGAGGAGAGATCAACGAGGCTCCTTCCTCCAAAGGCATAAAGTCAAAAACAACAGTAGCAGGGGGCGCATCTTTAACAACCCTAGACCATGATTTCCCCTCTCCCAAGTTCTGAGATTTTGGGACAGGGCTAATCTCTTCACCTATGTCATTTTTGGAGCCCGAAACTCCCCCCTTAGATGAAACAGCCTCTGCGGTTTTCAAAGGCAAATTTTCAAACACCTTGTCTGCATTAGCAGACTTACGAACTGGAAATCCTAAATCATCCCTTTCCAGACTTCCCCCTGATCCTTGCACATTACCATTAAATTCTTTATCAACCTTTAAAGCCGCAATTTCTTCCTCCACGAAGGAAATACCATGTTTATGAAGTAAGCTTTCTAGGAACAAACTATGTCGCCTAGCTTTAACCAAATCTTCCCTCTCATTTTTGTTCGATAGAAAAGCCAACTTTGAAGCTCTGCTCACCGTGAACCTCTCCAATTTCTCCCTATCCGATTCTAAACCCCCATCCTCTTCCGAGCTGAAATAATCCTCTACAACCACATCCTCCTTAACCACCGGGATTCCTCCCTCAAGAGAGCTCGGCCTCACCTCAACTTCTGCATCCTTATTCACCCATCTTCTCGCCGACTCCGGACTAAGAATCCCCTCTGAATCTATGTTATAGGCTAGCTCCTCCTTAGCTTCATCTATCCTAACTCCTCCAGCTGGCACCTCATTCTTGTTAAAAAACACATCTTCCTTTGCCTCCTCACTAGGGAGTAAAATTGGGAAATCTTCTACTTCTCTACGAGCATAGAGGAGATCCAAACTATCCTCCTCATAAAGACCTTGCAAGAAGCCCGGGACCCCGTCAGAATCACAGTCCGAACCTTGGGACGCCATACCCCCTCTGAGCCTCAGAACTTCATGACCAATATCACCCTCTACACCAGATTCACCAACACCCGCTCCTCCTCGAAGCCTAAGCACCTTATACTGCCCTTTCTTAGAAGAATGTGAATCCTTAGCAAGGAGACGACCATAAGAATAATCAATATTCCCTGCAAAACCCCTTTTTCTTGAGGCAGCAATACACTTCGAATCAGAAATGTCATCCCCATATTTCTCCTTCAAGCTATGAATTAGATCATTGCCTTCTTTGAGTAATTTGAGAGTAGAGTCTCTCAATTTAGCAAAATCATCCTTATCATCTACAATTTTCTTTGCTTGTGGTCTCGAAAAACCCAAGCTCTGCACTATATCATAGCGTTTCTCCCGATCTGCTTGAATAACCTTGTCGTTTATAAGAAAATACATTGCTTCAAACCTTGTGAAACCACATTCTTGAAATTTCCACAGCCGCAAGTTAACATCAGAAGAGTCTAAGTTCTGATCCATAGAAACCAAAAAAAACTAAAAAAATTATAGAATATAAGAAATATAGTGTTTAGGTGTAAGAGAATAAGAGAAAGAGATGGATTCGTGCGTAAATAAGGTTAGATCTGATGGAGGCGGCAAGAAAATTAGGGTTTAGATAAAAGACTAAGTGAGTCTTATAAGGTGCAAAATTACTCTAATATGGTTTAAAGTGACTTACATGGTTGATTAGAGCCAAAATGTGGACCATTATTGACTCGTATGAAAGTGGTACTAAGAGGTGGTTAAAGGATGTCAAATTGGATGTTTATGATGTTAACATGTTAATTGTACCAATATATGGTTGAAAGTGAGTCTTATATGGTGCAAAATTACTCTAATATGGTTTAAAGTGACTTACATGGTTGATTAGAGCCAAAATATGGACCAAAATTGACTCGTATGAAAGTGGTAACAAGAGATGGTTAAAGGATATCAAATTGGATGTTTATGATGTTAACATAATAATTCTACCAATATATGGCTAAATTACTCTAATATGGTTTAAAGTGACTTACATGGTTGATTAGAGCAAAAATGTGGACCAATATTGACTCGTATGAAAGTGGTACTAAGAGGTGGTTAAAAGATGTCAAATTGGATGTTTATGATAATAACATGTTAATTCTACCAATATATGGTGGCAAGTTAGTCTTATAAGGTGAAAAATTACTCTAATATGGTTTAAAGTGACTTACATGGTTGATTAGAGTCAAAATGTGGACCAGTATTGACTCGTATTAAAGTGGTAGCAAGAGATGGTTAAAGGATGTTAAATTGGATGTTTATGATGTTAACATGTTAATTCTACCAATATATGGTGGAAAGTGAGTCTTATAAGGTGCAAAATTACTCTAATATGGTATAGTGACTTACATGGTTGATTAGAGCCAAAATGTGGACCATTATTGACTCGTATGAAAGTGGTATTAAGAGGTGGTTAAAGGATGTCAAATTGGATGTTTATGATGTTAACATGTTAATTGTACCAGTATATGGTTTAAAGTGCGTCTTATAGTGTGCAAAATCACTCTAATATGGTGTAAAGTACTTACATGGTTGATTAGAGCCAAAATGTTGACCAAAATTGACTCGAATAAAAATGGTACTAAGAGATGGTTAAAGGATGTCAAATTGGATGTTTATGATGTTAACATGTTAATTCTACCAATATATGGTGGCAAGTGAGTCTTATAAGGTGCAAAATTACTCTAATATGGTTTAAAGTGACTTACATGGTAGATTAGAGCCAAAATGTGGACCATTATTGACTCGTATGAAAGTGGTACTCAGAGGTGGTTAAAGGATGTCAAATTGGATGTTTATGATGTTAACATGTTAATGGTACCAGTATATTGTTCAAAGTGACTCTTATAGGGTGCAAAATCACTCTAATATAGTGTAAAGTGACTTACATGGTTGATTAGAACCAAAATGTGGACCAAAATTGACTCGTATAAAAATGGTACCAAGAGGTGGATAAAGGATGTCAAATTGGATGTTTATGATGTTAACATGTTAATTGTACCCATTATGGTTGAAAGTGAATCTTATAAGGTGCTAAATTACTCTAATATGGTTTAAACTGACTTACATGGTAGATTAGAGCCAAAATGTTGACCAAAATTGACTCATATGAAAGTGGTACCAAGAGATGGTTAAAGGATGTCAAATTGGATGTTTATGATGGTAACATGTTAATTCTACAAATATATGGAGGTAAATTAGTCTTATAAGGTGCAACATTACTCTAATATGATTTAAAGTGACTTACATGGTTGATTAGAGCCAAAATGTGGACCATTATTGGCTCATATGAAAGTGGTACTAAGAGGTGGTTAAAGGATGTCAAATTGGATGTTTATGATGTTAACATGTTAATTGTACCAGTATATGGTTCAAAGTGACTCTTATAGGGTGCAAAATCACTCTAATATGGTTTAAAGTGACTTACATGGTTGATTAGAGCCAAAATGTGGACCAAAATTGACTCGTATTAAAGTGGTACCAAGAGATGGTTAAAGGATGTCAAATTGGATGTTTATGATGTTAACATGTTAATTCTACCAATATATGGTGGCAAGTGAGTCTTATAAGGTGCAAAATTACTCTAATATGGTTTAAAGTGACTTACATGGTTGATTAGAGCCAGAATGTGGACCATTATTGACTCGTATGAAAATGGTACTAAGAGGTGGTTAAAGGATGTCAAATTGGATGTTTATGATGTTAACATGTTAATTGTACCAGTATATGGTTCAAAGTGACTCTTAAAGTGTGCAAAATCACTCTAATATGGTGTAAAGTACTTACATGGTTTATTAGAGCCAAAATGTTAACCAAAATTGACTCGTATGAAAATGGTACTAAGAGATGATTGATTAGAGCCAAAATGTGGCCCAAAATTGACTTGTAGAAAAGGGGTACCAAGAGGTGGTTAAAGGATGTTTAATTGCATGTACATGATATTAACATGTTAATTGTATCAATATATGGGGAAAGTGACTCTTATAGGGTGCAAAGTGACTCTAATATGGTGAAAAATGACTTACATGGTTGATTAGAGCCAAAATGTGAAATAAAATTAACTTGTATGAATGTGGAATTAATAAGTGGTAAAAGGATGTCAAATTGGATGTATATGATGTTAACATGTTAATTATTGTATATATGATGGAAAGTGACTCTTATAGGGTGCAAAGTGACTCTAATATGGTGAAAAGTGACTTACATATTTGATTAGAACAAAAATGTGGAACAAAATTTATCTGTATGAAAGTGGAATTAAGAGCTGGTAAAGTGATGTCAAATTGGATGTATATAATGTTAACATGTTAATTGTACAAATATATGGTGGAAAGTGACTCATATAGGGTGCAAAATGACTCTAATATGGTGAAAAGTGACTTACATGGTTAATTAGAAGCAAAATATGGACCAAAATTGACTTGTATGAATGTGGCACTAAGAGGTGGTAAAAGGATTTCTAATTGCATGTACATGATGTTAACCTGTTAATTGTACCAATATATGATGGCAAGTGACTCTTATAAGGTGCAAAGTGACTCTAATATGGTGAGAAGTCACTTACATGATTGATTAGAGCCAAAATGTGGCCCAAAATTGACTTGTAGGAAAGGGGTACCAAGAGGTGGTTGAAGGATGTTTAATTGCATGTACATGATATTAACATGTTAATTGTATCAATATATGGGGAAAGTGACTCTTATAGGGTGCAAAGTGACTCTAATATGGTGAACAGTGACTTACACGGTTGATTAGAGCCAAAATGTGGAATAAAATTAACTTGTACGAATGTGGCATTAATAAGTGGTAAAGGGATGTCAAATTGGATGTATATGATGTTAACATGTTAATTATTGTATATATGGTGGAAAGTGACTCTTATAGGGTGCAAAGTGAATCTAATATGGTGAAAAGTGACTTACATGGTTGATTAGAACCAAAATGTGGAACAAAATTGTACCAATATATGAAAGTGGAATTAAGAGGTGGTAAAAGGATGTCAAATCGGATGTATATGATGTTAACATGTTAATTGTACAAATATATGGTGGAAAGTGACTCATATAGGGTGCAAAATGACTCAATATGGTGAAAAGTGACTTACATGGTTAATTAGAACCAAAATGTGGACAAAAATTGACTTGTATGAATGTGGCACTAAGAGGTGGTAAAAGGATTTCTAATTGCATGTACATGATGTTAACCTGTTAATTGTACCAATATATGATGGCAAGTGACTCTTATAAGGTGCAAAGTGACTCTAATATGGTGAGAAGTCACTTACATGATTGATTAGAGCCAAAATATGGCCCAAAATTGACTTGTAGGAAAGGGGTACCAAGAGGTGGTTGAAGGATGGTTAATAGCATGTACATGATATTAACATGTTAATTGTGTCAATATATGGGGAAAGTGACTCTTATAGGGTGCAAAGTGACTCCAATATGGTGAAAAGTGACTTACATGGTTGATTAGTGCCAAAATGTGGAATAAAATTAGCTTGGATGAATGTGGCATTAATAAGTGGTAAGAGGATGTCAAATTGGATGTATATGATGTTAACATGTTAATTGTTGTATATATGGTGGAAAGTGACTCCTATAGGTTGCAAAATGACTCTAATATGGTGAAAAGTGACTTACATGGTTGGTCAGAACCAAAATGTGGAACAAAATTGATCAGTATGAAAGTGGAATTAAGAGGTGGTAAAAGGATGTCAAATCGTATGTATATAATGTTAACATGTTAATTGTACAAATATATGGTGGAAAGTGACTCATATAGGGTGCAAAATGACTCTAATATGGTGAAAAGTGACTTACATGGTTAATTATTACTAAAATGTGGACCAAAATTGACTTCTATGAATGTGGCACTAAGAGGTGGTAAAAGGATTTCTAATTGCATGTACATGATGTTAACATGTTAATTGTACCAATATATGATGGCAAGTGACCCTTATAAGGTGCAAAGTGACTCTAATATGGTGAGAAGTCACTTACATGATTGATTAGAGCCAAAATACGGCCCAAAATTGACTTGTAGGAAACGGGTACCAAGAGGTTAAAGGATGTTTAATTGCATGTACATGATATTAACATGTTAATTATATCAATATATGGGGAAAGTGACTCTTATAGTGTGCAAAGTGACTCTAATATGGTGAAAAGTGACTTACATGGTTGATTAGAGCCAAAATGTGGAATAAAATTAACTTGTATGAATGTGTCATTAATAAGTGGTAAAAGGATTTCTAATTGCATGTACATGATGTTAACATGTTAATTGTACCAATATATGATGGCAAGTGACTCTTATAAGGTGCAAAGTGACTCTAATATGGTGAGAAGTCACTTACATGATTGATTAAAGACAAAATGTGGCCCAAAATTGACTTGTAGGAAAGGGGTTCCAAGAGGTGGTTAAAGGATGGTTAATTGCATGTACATGATATTAGCATGTTAATTGTATCAATATATGGGGAAAGTTACTTACATGGTTGATTAGAGCCAAAATGTGGAATAAAATTAGCTTGTATTAATGTGACATTAATAAGTGGTAAAATGATGTCAAATTGGATGTATATGATGTTAACATGTTAATTATTGTATATATGGTGGAAAGTGACTCTTATAGTGTAATATCCCATATTTTCAGATATTATTATTATTATAATTATTTGTAATTATTAATGTGATTTTATGTGAATTTTGGTGAATTATTTGATAAGTGGAATTGATGTTTGGGTGTTTAGATGTGACATTATTTGAATATTTATATGTCCAGAATAAAATATAGATAATTGTGATATTTTTCTGGTAATTTTTGTAAGGTTAGATGATTTTATAATGTTTTATGGAATTATTAATTATTTTCTGAATAATTACCAAAATTATTTTATAAAGCCGGGAATCGTTCGACTTCAACCGTTTTTGCATTTTTATAACCCGAAACTCTTCCGAAAACTCCTTCCTAATCTAATCTGGTAATTCCGTACATTTTCCGTGTTTTGACTTTTTCAATCCGGATTACGGTTTGACCCGTGCGCGGCCCGGCGCATGATTTTCGATACGATAGTTATTTCGGTAATAAATAAAAACCGTATTCTCGAGAGACAGGATATTTTTACGTTATTTTCATATATAGTGTTTTATAAAAAGCTCGGTTTTGATAATTATCCAATTCTGGTATTTAATTGTATCATTTTTATAGTTACTTAGCGGCTAAGTAATCTATTTTTGGATCATTTTGTAGTTACTTAGTGGCTAAGCAACTAATTTAACGATCCAAAACGATCCAGAACGATCCAATATTCCATAAATATAAATAGTCTAATTCTTATTTCATTTATTCCGTTTATTCATTTGCAACCAGTTAAAATACCGTAAATATAGAGAAAAACCCGAGAAACCGAAACGTTTCCGAGAATCAAACACATGAATGAAGGCGTTATCGAACTCCGATTCGGGCGTGCAGCATATCAAAACGAAGCTCTCAAGATCTTCTTTCTGAATCAATCATTAGTTTCTGCCCAGAAATTATGGTAATTTTCTTATTTATTTATTTATATTCGAATTATTTGATAATTAAATTATGAAAATTTGTTCTTGATGTTGTTGATGTGATTTGATGCTTCCATGTTGTAGAGCATGTTTTTTTGGTCGATTTGGTATATTATACTTCAAAAATAGAGTTCAATATCATATAGAAATTAAGGTTTGATTTTCTGGAAATTTCTTGAATATGTGTTCTTGGTGTTCTTGGAGAATTCTGAAAATCAAAGTCAATTTTGAAGGTGTTATTGAACACCAAATCACAAGTATGAATAACCAAAATGAATCACAGACCATTCTTTATCATTTTATATCTTCAAATCGTTTCAACAGTTGGTAAAATTCAAAATCGACTTTTAGGGTTTTTATTCGAAAATTAGGGGTTTCTTATTGGGTGATTTTTGGATTATTTTGATGATATGAATGCATTACACAGAATCCCAGCATCGTTTTAACATATGAATTGATCAATTTGGTATAGAAACGTGTAGGATCGACGTCTGGCCGGATTTTCGCCGGCGTTGGTTCGGTAATTGCCAGAATCCCTGAATCGTTGCTTTTCTGGTGTTGTGATTAATGAAATTAAGCTTAGGAACTGATTTGGATTGAAACCCAGCTGATAAAAGTGCCAAACGGAGCTGTTTCGAGTTGGTCGGAGAACTCTCCGGCGTCCGTCAAGGTCACCGGATTCTGGGTTTTGGTCCGGTGTTCTTGAGGACCCGGATGTGTTCTTGATAACTCGAATTCGACCCATGTTCAACCCGGTTTTAATCCCCCTTGACCCAACTGGATTTACAAAATTCTGTTTCTGAGATTTCCTGTTTTAAAAATAATTCAAAATCCTATTTATAATTTCTAAAAATTCATTTTTATTTTAAAAATCTTTATTTTAATTCTGAAAATTTATATTAATTCAAAAATAAATCCAAATTAGTTAGTTAATTAATTTTAATTGATAATTAATTATTTAATTAGTCAATTAATTTAAATATTAATTGATTAATTAATTTAATTAGTTATTAATTAATAATAATTGATTATTTAATTAGATTTAATTATTTAAAATTGATTTAAAAATTCTGAAAAATAGTTTCGAGTTTTAAAATATTATTTTAAATTATTTTCCAAGCTCGATAATTCTTATAAAATTATTTTCGGATGTTCGAGCCCTATTATTTAATTATTAAATGATTCGGAGATTGTTTTTATTCCGAAAAATGTTCAAAAATTCATAATAAATCAATCGTTCGTCCGTTTAATACGAAACGAACGCGTACAGACTCAGAAAAATATTCCGCTTTTATTAAAAATATTTTCGAGACCCAAATTCTTTTGTTTCGAAAGGTCGCTTGTTTTACAAGACATTCTGAGTCAATTTTTGATCGATAAATCATATTTTTGACCCGATTTCCGTTTTAAACGTACCGAGTCGACCCTTCTGATGAACTGAGTCTTATGTGATATGAATTATGTGATATATGAGTTATGTGCTTATGTGCTATGTGAATTATGTGCATATGTGGATCAAGAGTCCTGTATTTGTCTGTTATATTAATGTGTGGGCTATTGTATGGGTGGACGATAGGCTTTTGGCGCGTAGTTCGTCGAGTGATTATCATTTAGACAATTAAAGTTCTATCTTTTAATTATAGATGCGATTCTTTCAAGACGATCGGAACCAGAGGGCATGGATTAGGACTAGAGTTGAACAGTGTGGAATATTGGGTTGCAGTACTGCATGAGCAGCAGACCAAAAAATTAGTAGAAGAAAGACGGTGATGCTTTGAGACAGAATGTCAAAATAGATGCGTGTTTGCGAGTGTGACTAACTGCTAAAAACCCAAAGGCAAGTATCCCTATCATCACTTATTGTTTAAGTGATATTTATTTTAAATCTTTTGATGCAAGTATTGCTTTCCCTATTTAGTTCAAGATAGATAAATGTTTTACATATCGCTGAATTAAATAATTCTGTTTATGCAAGCACTCTTCTGCTATTCTATGTTCAGAATAGATTTACAAATGTTTTGGGTTTTGAGAAAAATGATTTTGTTGCAAGTATTCCTGCCCAAGTGAATGAGGGAATAAAATTGTTTCGGGTGTCGAGTATTATGACCCCTTTTCAATAAAAGGTTTTGAGATTGAATGGTTAATGATTGAATGGTTACTGATTGCGTATGTCTTTGGGATACGGATAGTACCTATATTAACGGTATGGCTGCGGGATACCGGTGTTGTTTCATGACTGATCATCAGGAACAGCATAGTGCATAATTTGGTTCTAATCGATATTATTATATTGCTTTTGATAATCTTATAAGGAATGATTTATCAACTGTTTCTGTTTTCGAATAATGGTAAAGTGCGGTTTTGATGCAGATTTTGATTTATGCTGATACTTACGTTGTTGTTAAACATCAAAGGTGGTATTAATATAGATGAATGATGTTGACTTCAGTATGGAATGTTATGAGCATCAAAGTTTGTATTGATATCTAATTTGATATGACAGCAAAATAAATATTAATTTGAAGAGTTCGGTTTTGAATACAGTTTATGATTCAATCCATAATCATTGTTTCATGTTATTGTTGTTTACGATATTTCCGTAAACACTGTTTTACGAGTTTGATTCTTATCAAGATTCAAAGTATTGCTGAAGCCTTTCGCTTGAAAATATTAAGAAAAGTTTCTGGTTCAGCAATTATGATTTTTAATGTTCTGCTCTAATGCAGATGTCTGTTTTATATCAAAACAACCATATATATGTTATAATGATCTTGCTGAGCATTTCTTTCGCTCATACTTGCCTGTTTTCAAATCTAACCTCCAGTGAGGATTAGCTTGTGCTGTTTAGCTGCGTAATTCGAGGAAGCACAGAAGAAGCTTTTGGAAGGTGGTTGGTCCAGGGTTTGCGGACTAGTGTAAGTTTTATTGTATAAAGTTGTTTATATTATATTATATTATAGTTTTGTATTTTATTTGGGCCTAATATACTTCATTTCGAAGTTATACTAGTGGGTTTAGTTTTGAGTTGGAATTTATTGAAAAGAGTTTTAAAAGAAAGAGAAAAATTTATTGTGGAATTTGGATATCTTGTTTCTAGAACTGTAACCTTAAAAGATCTTAGATTAGTTTGGGGTCATAAATGATAAATATCTTCCGCTGGCACTTATTTATTGATTTAACAGGTTATTTTGGATTGAGGTTTCATCGTGACGACCAAATCCCTTGACCCCGGATTTGGGGGCGTTACATATACGGTGCAAAGTGACTCTAATATGGAGAAAAGTGACTTACATGGTTGATTAGAACCAAAATGTGGAACAAAATTGACCTGTATGAAAGTGGAACTAATAGGTGATAAAATGATGTCAAATTGGATGTATATGATGTTAACATGTTAATTATACAAATAGATTGTGAAAAGTGACTCCTATAGGGTGCAAATTAACTTTAGTATGGTGAAAAGTGACTTACATGGTTAATTAGAACCAAAATGTAGACCAAAACTGACTTGTATGAATGTGGCACTAAGAGGTTGTAAAAGGATTTCTAATTGCATGTACATGATGTTAACATGTTAATTGTACCGATATATGATGGCACGTGACTCTTATAAGGTGCAAAGTGACTCTAATATAGTGAGAAGTCACTTACATGATTGATTAGAGCCAAAATGTGGCCCAAAATTGAGTTGTAGGAAGGGGTACCAAGAGGTGGTTAAAAGATGTTTAATTGCATGTACATGATATTAACATGTTAATTGTATCAATATATGGTGAAAGTGACTCTTATAGGGTGCAAAATGACTTTAATATGGTGAAAAGTGACTTACATGGTTGATTAGAGCCAAAATGTTTAAAATTAACTTGTATGAATTTGGCATTAATAAATGGTAAAGGAATGTCAAATTGGATGTATATGATGTTAACATGTTAATTATTGTATATATGGTGTAAAGTGACTATTATAGGGTGCAAAATGACTCTAATATGGTGAAAAGTGACTTACATGGTTGATTAGAACCAAAATGTGGAACAAAATTGACCTGTATGAAAGTGGAACTAATAGGTGGTAAAAGGATGTCAAATTGGATGTATATGATGTTAACATGTTAATTATACAAATAGATTGTGGAAAGTGAATCATATAGGGTGCAAAATGATTTTAGTATGGTGAAAAGTGACTTACATGGTTAATTAGAACCAAAATGTGTACCAAAACTGACTTGTATGAATGTGGCACTAAGAGGTTGTAAAAGGATTTCTAATTGCATGTACATGATGTTAACATGTTAATTGTACCAATAAATGATGGCAAGTGACTCTTATAAGGTGCAAAGTGACTCTAATATGGCGAGAAGTCACTTACATGATTGATTAGAGCCAAAATGTGGCCAAAATTGACTTGTAGGAAATGGGTACCAAGAGGTGGTTAAAGGATGTTTAATTGAATGTACAAGATATTAACATATTAATTGTATCAATATATGGGGAAAGTGACTTTTATAGGGTGCAAAGTGACTCTAATATGGTGGAAAGTGACTTACAGGGTTGATTAGTGCCAAAAAGTGGAATAAAATTAACTTGTATGAAAGTGGCATTAATAGGTGGTAAAAGGATGTCAAATTGGATATATATGATGTTAACATGTTAATTGTTGTATATATGGTGGAAAGTGACTCCTCTAGGGTGCAAAATGACTCTAATATGGTGAAAAGTGACTTACATGGTTGATCAGAACTAAAATGTGGAATAAAATTGATCTGTATGAAAGTGGAATTAAGAGGTGGTAAAAGGATGTCAAATCGGATGTATATGATGTTAACATGTTAATTGTAGAAATATATGGTGGAAAGTGACTCATATAGGGTGCGAAATGACTCTAATATGGAGAAAAGTGACTTACATGGTTAATTAGAACCAAAATGTGGACCAAAATTGACTTGTATGAATGTGGCACTAAGAGGTGGTAAAAGGATTTCTTATTGCATGTACATGATGTTAACATGTTAATTGTACCAATATATGATGGCAAGTGACTCTTATAAGGTGGAAAGTGACTCTAATATGGTGAGAATTCACTTACATGATTGATTAGAGCCAAAATGTGGCCCAAAATTGACTTGTAGGAAAGGGGTTCCAAGAGGTGGTTAAAGGATGGTTAATTGCATGTACATGATATTTAACATGTTAATTGTATCAATATATGGGGAAAGTGACTCTTATAGGGTGCAAAGTGACTCCAATATGGTGAAAAGTGACTTACATGGTTGATTAGAGCCAAAATGTGGAATAAAATTAGCTTGTATGAATGTGGCATTAATAACTGGTAAAAGGATGTCAAATTGGATGTATATGATGTTAACATGTTAATTATTGTATATATGGTGGAAAGTGACTCTTATAGGGTGCAAAGTGACTCCAATATGGTGAAAAGTGACTTACATGGTTGATTATAACCAAACTGTGGAACAAAATTGACCTGTATGAAAGTGGAACTAATAGGTGGTAAAAGGATGTCAAATTGGATGTATATGATGTTAACATGTTAATTATACAAATAGATTGTGGAAAGTGACTCATATAGGGTGTTAGTATGGTGAAAAGTGATTTACATGGTTAATTGGAACCAAAATGTAGACCAATACTGACTTGTATGAATGTGACACTAAGAGGTTGTAAAAGGATTTCTAATTGCATGTACATGATGTTAACATGTTAATTGTACCAATATATGATGGAAAGTGACTCTTATAAGGTGCAAAGTGACTATAATATGGTGAGAAGTCACTTACATGATTGATTAGAGCCAAAATGTGGCCCAAAATTGACTTGTAGGAAAGGGGTACCAAGAGGTGGTTAAAGGATGTTTAATTGCATGTACGTGATATTAACATGTTAATTGTATCAGTATATGGGGAAAGTGACTCTTATAGGTTGCAAAGTTACTCTAATATGGTGAAAAGTGACTTGCATGGTTGATTAGAACCAAAATGTGGAACAAAATTGACCTGTATGAAAGTGGAACTAATAGGTGGTAAAAGGATGTCAAATTGGATGTATATGATGTTAACATGTTAATTATACGAATAGATTGTGGAAAGTGACTCATATAGGGTGCAAAATGATTTTAGTATGGTGAAAAGTGACTTACACGGTTAATTAGAAACAAAATGTGGACCAAAACTGACTTGTATGAATGTGGCACTAAGAGGTTGTAAAAGGATTTCTAATTGCAAGTACATGATGTTAACATGCTAATTGTACCAATATATGATGTCTAGTGACTCTTATAAGGTGTAAAGTGACTCTAATATGGTGAGAAGTCACTTACATGATTGATTAGAGCCAAAATGTGGCCCAAAATTGACTTGTAGGAAAGGGGTACCAAGATGTGGTTAAAGGATGTTTAATTGCATGTACATGAGATTAACATGTTAATTGTATCAATATATGGGGAAAATGACTCTTATAAGGTGCAAAGTGACTCTAATATGGTGAAAAGTGACTTACATGGTTGACTAGTGCCAAAATGTGGAATAAAATTAACTTGTATGAAAGTGGCATTAATAGGTGGTAAAAGGATGTCAAATTATATATATATGATTTTAACATGTTAATTGTTGTATATATGGTGGAAAGTGACTCCTATAGGGTGAAAAATGACTCTAATATGGTGAAAAGTGACTTACATGGTTGATTAGAACCAAAATGTGGAACAAAATTGATCTGTATGAAAGTGGAATTAAGAGGTGGTAAAAGGATGTCAAATCTGATGTATATGATGTTAACATGTTAATTGTATAAATATATGGTGGAAAGTGACTCATATAGGGTGCAAAATGACTCTAATATGGTGAAAAGTGACTTACATGGTTAATTAGAACCAAAATGTGGACCAAAATTGACTTGTATGAATGTGGCACTAAGAGGTGGTAAAAGGATTTCTAATTGCATGTACATGATGTTAACATGTTAATTGTACCAATATATGATGTCAAGTGACTCTTATAAGGTGCAAAATGACTCTAATATGGTGAGAAGTCACTTACATGATTGATTAGAGACAAAATGTGGCCCAAAATTGACTTGTAGGAAAGGGGTTCCAAGAGGTGGTTAAAGGATGGTTAATTGCATGTACATGATATTAGCATGTTAATTGTATCAATATATGGGGAAAGTGACTTACATGGTTGATTAGAGCCAAAATGTGGAATAAAATTAGCTTGTATTAATGTGACATTAATAAGTGGTAAAAAGATGTCAAATTGGATGTATATGATGTTAACATGTTAATTATTGTATATATGGTGGAAAGTGACTCTTATAGGGTGCAAAGTGACTCCAATATGGTGAAAAGTGACTTATATGGTTGATTAGAACCAAAATGTAGAACAAAATTGACCTGTATGAAAGTGGAACTAATAGGTGGTAAAAGGATGTCAAATTGGATGTATATGATGTTAACATGTTAATTATACAAATAGATTGTGGAAAGTGACTTATATAGGTTGTTAGTATGGTGAAAAGTGACTTACATGGTTAATTGGAACCAAAATGTAGACAAAAACTGACTTGTATGAATGTGGCACTAAGAGGTTGTAAAAGGATTTCTAATTGCATGTACATGATGTTAACATGTTAATTGTACCAATATATGATGGCAAGTGACTCTTATAAGGTGCAAAGTGACTTTAATATGGTGAGACGTCACTTACATGATTGATTAGAGCCAAAATGTGAACCAAAGTGACTTGTAGGAAAGGGGTACCAAGAGGTGGTTAACGGATGTTTAATTGCATGTACATGATGTTAACATGTTAATTTTATCAATATATGGGGAAAGTGACTCTTATAGGGTGCAAAGTGACTCTAATATAGTGAAAAGTGACTTATATGGTTGATTAGAGCCAAAATGTGGAATAAAATTAAATTGTATGAATGTGGCATTAATAAGTGGTAAAAGGATGTCAAATTGGATGTATATGATGTTAACATGTTAATTATTGTATATATGGTGGAAAGTGACTCTTATAGGGTGCAAAGTGACTCTAATATGGTGAAAAGTGACTTACATGGTTGATTAGAACCAAAATGTGGAACAAAATTGACCTATATGAAAGTGGAACTAATAGGTGGTAAAAGGATGTCAAATTGGATGTATATGATGTTAACATGTTAATTATACAAATAGATTGTGGAAAGTGACTCATATAGGATGCAAATTGACTTTAGTATGGTGAAAAGTGACTTACATGGTTAATTAGAACCAAAATGTAGACTAAAACTGACTTGTATGAATGTGGCACTAAGAGGTTGTAAAAGGATTTCTAATTGCATGTGCATGATATTAACATGTTAATTGTACCAATATTGATGAGGATCAAGGAATGAATATGTTAATTTGGATTTGGTTATGCGTACTTGTGGTGATGTTCAATTGGAGAGAATGCAAACATTGGTTATGAAGCTTACTTGGACAACAAGGAATAAAGGAGCGATGCATGAAGTTGGACAAGTAGCTGATTATTATATAATTATTAATTAGAATTTTGCTTGCAAGTTTTTACCTCTCACTTGAAGGGGTTTTTCTTGTTTTAAGCACTTAGGATTTTATTTTCCTTTTTGGATTTGGTTTTTGTCTTTTTTCTATTCGGATTTGGTTTTTAAATTTGTTTCATGGAAGGATTCAGATATTGGCTAATTCAAGCTGATATTGAATTTCTCTCGGAATCCTATTGGGTTTGGGTTATTGTCTAAGCCTATAAATACCCTTCTCATGTAATCTTTTAAGGGAGACAATGGATGATATAAAACTTGTGTTTTGAGATTAACTATGAGTAGTTTTTCTTTTCTCTAAACTTCAATTACTGGATTGTTTTGAAGGTTAGATTCGAATTACTTAGTTTCTGGATTGATCTAAGCAATTTGAAATTCAAAGTTCACGTTTCTGGATTGATCGTGTTCTTTTGAAATATCCTCTTCTTCTCTTATCCCTTTTCTTCTTGTTTTTGTTTCTTTGTGGTGCGATCCACATCAATTTGGTATCAAGAGTCAAGGTTTTTTCTCCAATTTCTTAATTGTTGGGAGATCTAGGTGTCAAAAAAACAAAGTTACTGTTCACGAGTACTGTTCACGGGGTCACTGTTCACAAAATTACTGTTCATCGGTACTGTTCACCGGTACTGTTCACCAATTTTTTTTTTTCAGATTTTTCTTATGGCTACGGATGAGTTGCTCAGAAAATTACTTGGAAAATTAGATGAGATTGATAAACGTACTCAAAAGCTTGCTAATTCAACGGAATCGAGGTTTGATGAATTGGATAAAATTTTAGTTAAGGTGAAAGATAGTGATGAAGTCTATGATCCTGGTATAGAGCTTGGTTATTTTACAGGTTTGGGCAACATAGATGATTTTGTTGAATGGGTTACAAAAGTCAACAAGATTTCTGCTTATACAGTTTGGACTGAGATGAGAATATTCAAGATTGCAGCGCTTAAACTTACAAAGAAAGCAGGCTTGTGGTTTGATAATCTAAACACAAAAAGAGTTAGATCTGGAAAAGAAAAGATTATGACTTAGATATCTCTGAAGAAGAAACTTCGTGCAAAATTTATTCCTTTGCATTATAAATTCGAATGTATAATGAAGATGACATCCCTCTCTCAAGGTACTATGAGTGTTTCTGAGTATACTTCTGAATTTTATAGATTGCGCCTTATTTGTGACTTGGAATCTACTTTATGAAAAGCAGAAGGCATCTACTTTATGAAAAGCAGAAGGCATCTACTTTATGAAAAGCAGAAGGCATCTACTTTATGAATGATTAAGACGAATAGTCTTGTAATAGGATCTCGACCTTATTCTATAAAAGGAGATCTAAGATTTAGGATATAGCATCTTGTATTCGGACAACAAAAACACTTTCTGAATTCCAGAGAGTACGAGTAATGTATTGCGAGTAGTAACCCCAACGGGGTTCTAAGCTATGTATTATGTAAGGGTTTGAGAAATAAATAATATTTGCCTATTTTGACAATACTTATGAAGTGTTCCGCGTTTTGGAAATAATTAAAATTGGAAGATTTATTCGTGGATTGAATTTGCCTATTTATCGAAAGGTTAAATCAAGTCCATATATCTCGTTTAATGATGTATGCAATCTTGCTTTGGAATTTGAATCTTTTCAACAAGACGAGAAATTGAAGTCTTCCCTTCACGAGTTTACTCTTTCAGAAGAAACTAAAGAAGAAGACTTTGTCAATGTGGAGAATGTCGCGGATCTTGTTGTTGATTACCATGTGTTACATGTGGCGACTACATCAAGTTTGGATGAAAAAGATGAACCAGTTACAAAAGAAGCTATAATAGAGAAGCATGAAGAAAGACAGTCACTTGTTGAGAAAGTCTTGGTTGTTGAAAAAGATCAGATAGATGCATCTCCTAAATTTGTGCATGACGACATTGTTGAAGGACAAGAGATACTAAAGGAGACGTTCGAAACTAAAGAGGTTGTGTATAAGGGAAACAACATTATCCTAGTGGAACACAATGATTTTCTGGGGGTAGAGAACTTGTTGAATTCACCTATCTCATCAAACTATCTTATTCTTTCGAGTTTACTTCCAAAGATATTGCTGATGGAATTGAAATTTAAGGCTTTCAAGTTCTACGAGAAATCACCTCGTTATATGCTTATTCTTAAATACTTTAGAACTCGAGGATGAGTTTTCTTCAAAGGAGAGGAGAATGATGAGGATCAAGGAATGAATATGTTAATTTGGATTTGGTTATGCGTACTTGTGGTGATGTTCAATTGGAGAGAATGCAAACATTGGTTATGAAGCTTACTTGGACAACAAGGAATAAAGGAGCGATGCATGAAGTTGGACAAGTAGCTGATTATTATATAATTATTAATTAGAATTTTGCTTGCAAGTTTTTACCTCTCACTTGAAGGGGTTTTTCTTGTTTTAAGCACTTAGGATTTTATTTTCCTTTTTGGATTTGGTTTTTGTCTTTTTTCTATTCGGATTTGGTTTTTAAATTTGTTTCATGGAAGGATTCTGATATTGGCTAATTCAAGCTGATATTGAATTTCTCTCGGAATCCTATTGGGTTTGGGTTATTGTCTAAGCCTATAAATACCCTTCTCATGTAATCTTTTAAAGGAGACAATGGATGATATAAAACTTGTGTTTTGAGATTAACTATGAGTAGTTTTTCTTTTCTCTAAACTTCAATTACTGGATTGTTTTGAAGGTTAGATTCGAATTACTTAGTTTCTGGATTGATCTAAGCAATTTGAGATTCAAAGTTCACGTTTCTGGATTGATCGTGTTCTTTTGAAACAAATTGATGTGGATCTCTCCACAAAGAAGGAAAAGAAGAAGAAGAAAAGGGATAAGAGAAGAAGAGGATATTTCAAAAGAACACGATCAATCCAGAAACGTGAACTTTAAATCTCAAATTGCTTAGATCAATCCAGAAACTAAGTAATTCGAATCTAACCTTCAAAACAATCCAGTAATTGAAGTTTAGAGAAAAGAAAAACTACTCATAGTTAATCTCAAAACACAAGTTTTATATCATCCATTGTCTCTCTTAAAAGATTACATGAGAAGGGTATTTATAGGCTTAGACAATAACCCAAACCCAATAGGATTCTGAGAGAAATTCAATATCAGCTTGAATTAGCCAATATCTGAATCCTTCCAGGAAACAAATTAAAAACCAAATCCGAATAGAAAAAAGACAAAAACCAAATCCAAATAGGAAAATAAAATCCTAAGTGCTTAAAACAAGAAAAACCCTTTCAAGTGAAAGGTAAAAACTTGCAAGCAAAATTCGAATTAATAATTATATAATAATCAGCTACTTGTCCAACTTCATGCATCGCTCCTTTATTCCTTGTTGTCCAAGTAAGCTGCATAACCCATGTTTGCATCCTCTCCAATTGAACATCACCACGAGCACACATAACCAAATCCAAATTAACATATTCATTCCTTGATCCTCATCATTCTCCTCTCCTTTGAAGAAAACTCGTCCTCGAGTTCTAAAGTATTTAAGAATAAGCACACAACGAGGTGATTTCTCGTAGAACTTGAGAGCCTTAAATTTCAATTCCATCAGCAATATATTTGGAAGTAAATTCAAAAGAATAATATAGTTTGATGAGATAGGTGCATTCAACAAGTTCTCTACCCCCAAAAAATCAATGTGTTCCACTTGGATGATGTTGTTTTCCTTGTACACAACCTTTTTAGTTTCAAACTTCTCCTTTAGTATCTCTTGTCCATCAACAATGTCATCATAAATAAATTTAGGAGATGCATCTATCTGATCTTTTTCAACAACCAAAACTTTCTCAACAAGTGACTGTCTTTCTTCATGCTTCTCTATCATAGCTTCTTTTGTAACTGGTTCATCCTTTTCATCCAAACTTGATGTAGTCGCCACATGTAACACATGGTAATCAACAACAAGATCCGCGACATTCTCCACACTGACAAATTCTTCTTCTTTAGTTTCTTCTGAAAGAATAAACTTGTGAAGGGAAGACTTCAATTTCTCGTCTTGTTGAAAAGATTCAAATTCCAAAGCAAGATTGCATACATCATTAAACGAGATATATGGACTTGATTTAACCTTTCGATAAATAGGCAAATTCAATCCACGGATAAATCTTCCAATTTTAATTGTTTCCGTCTCCTCCAAGTCACAAATAAGGCGCAATCTATAAAATTCAGAAGTATACTCGGAAACACTCATAATACCTTGAGAGAGGGATGTCATCTTCATTATACATTCGAATTTATAATGCAAAGGAATATATTTTGCACGAAGTTTCTTCTTCAGAGATGTCCAAGTCATAATCTTTTCTTTTCCAGATCTAACTCTTTTTGTGTTTAGATTATCAAACCACAAGCCTGCTTTCTTTGTAAGTTTAAGCGCTGCAATCTTGAATATTCTCATCTCAGTCCAACCTGTATAAGCAGAAATCTTGTCGACTTGTGTAACCCATTCAGCAAAATCATCTATGCTACCCAAACCTGTAAAATAAACAAGCTCTATACCAGGATCATAGACTTCAT
The DNA here is from genome assembly GCF_009905375.1 of Apium graveolens. NCBI lineage: Eukaryota > Viridiplantae > Streptophyta > Magnoliopsida > Apiales > Apiaceae > Apium > Apium graveolens. The sequence goes on from NW_027417441.1 coordinate 42,179, forward strand.
CATTATCTTTCACCTTAATTAAAATTTTATCCCATGCATCAAACCTCGATTCCATTGAATTAACAAGCTTTTGAGTACGTTTATCAATCTCATCCAATTTTCCAAGTAATTTTCTGAGCAATTCATCCGTAGCCATAAGAAAAATCTGAAAAAAAAATTTGGTGAACAGTGCGATGAACAGTGCGATGAACAGTGCCCGTGAACAGTAACCCCCCGTGAACAGTACCCATGAACAGTAATTTTGTGAAAAGTTACCCTGTGAACAGTACTCGTGAATAGTAAATTTTTTTTTTTTGAAACCTGGATCTCCCAACAATTAAGAAAGTTCACGTTTCTGGATTGATCGTGTTCTTTTGAAATATCCTCTTCTTCTCTTATCCCTTTTCTTCTTATTTTTGTTTCTTTGTGGTGCGATCCACATCAAATATATGATGGCAAGTGACTCTTATAAGGTGCAAAGAGACTCTAATATAGTGAGAAGTCACTAACATGATTTGATTAGAGCCAAAATGTGGCCCAAACTTGACTTGTAGGAAAGGGGTACCAAGATGTGGTTAAAGGATGTTTAATTGCATATACATGATATTAACATGTTAATTTTATCAATATATGGGGAAAGTTATTCTTATAGGGTGCAAAATGACTTTAATATGGTGAAAAGTGACTTACATGGTTGATTAGAGCCAAAATGTGGAATAAAATTAACTTGTATGAATTTGGCATTAATAAATGATAAAGGGATGTCAAATTGGATGTATATGATGTTAACATGTTAATTATTGTATATATGGTGGAAAGTGACTCTTATAGGGTGTAGTGAGTCTAATATGGTGAAAAGTGACTTACATGGTTGATTAGAACCAAAATGTGGAACAAAATTGACCTGTATGAAAGTGGAACTAATAGGTGGTAAAAGGATGTCAAATTGGATGTATATGATGTTAACATGTTAATTATACAAATAGATTGTGAAAAGTGACTCATATAGGGTGCAAAATGATTTTAGTATGGTGAAAAGTGACTTACATGGTTAATTAGAACCAAAATGTGGACCAAAACTGACTTGTATGAATGTGGCACTAAGAGGTTGTAAAAGGATTTCTAATTGCATGTACATGATGTTAACATGTTAATTGTATCAATATATGATGGCAAGTGACTCTTATAAGGTGTAAAGTGACTCTAATATGGTGAGACGTCACTTACATGATTGATTAGAGCCAAAATGTGGCCCAAAATTGACTTGTAGGAAAGGGGTACCAAGAGGTGGTTAAAGGATGTTTAATTGCATGTACATGATATTAACATGTTAATTGTATCAATATATGGGGAAAGTGACTCTTATAGGGTGCAAAGTGACTCTAATTTGGTGAAAAATGACTTACATGGTTGACTAGTGTCAAAATGTGGAATAAAATTAACTTGTATGAAAGTGGCATTAATAGGTGGTAAAAGGATGTCAAATTGGATATATATGATGTTAACATGTTAATTGTTGTATATATGGTGGAAAGTGACTCCTATAGGGTGCAAAATGACTCTAATATGGTGAAAAGTGACATACATGGTTGATTAGAACCAAAATGTGGAACAAAATTGATCTGTATGAAAGTGGAATGAAGAGGTGATAAAAGGATATCAAATTGGATGTATATGATGTTAACATGTTAATTGTACAAATATATGGTGGAAAGTGACTCATATAGGGTGCAAAATGACTCTAATATGGTGAAAAGTGACTTACATGGTTAATTAGAACCAAAATGTGGACCAAAATTGACTTGTATGAATGTGCCACTAAGAGGTGGTAGAAGGATTTCTAATTGCATGTACATGATGTTAACATGTTAATTGTACCAATATATGATGTCAAGTGACTCTTATAAGGTGCAAAGTGACTCTAATATGGTGAGAAGTCACTTACATGATTGATTAAAGAGAAAATGTGGCCCAAAATTGACTTGTAGGAAAGGGGTTCCAAGAGGTGGTTAAAGGATGGTTAATTGCATGTACATGATATTAGCATGTTAATTGTATCAATATATGGGGAAAGTGACTTACATGGTTGATTAGAGCCAAAATGTGGAATAAAATTAGCTTGTATTAATGTGGCATTAATAAGTGGTAAAATGATGTCAAATTGGATGTATATGATGTCAACATGTTAATTATTGTATATATGGTGAAAAGTGACTCTTATAGGGTGCAAAGTGACTCTAATATGGTGAAAAGTGACTTACATGGTTGATTAGAACCAAAATGTGGAACAAAATTGACCTGTATGAAAGTGGAACTAATAGGTGGTAAAAGGATGTCAAATTGGATGTATATGATGTTAACATGTTAATTATACAAATAGATTGTGGAAAGTGACTCATATAGGGTGCAAAATTATTTTAGTATGGTGAAAAGTGACTTACATGGTTAATTAGAACCAAAATGTGGACCAAAACTGACTTGTATGAATGTGGCACTAAGAGTTGTAAAAGGATTTCTAATTGCATGTACATGATGTTAACATGTTAATTGTACCAATATATGATGGCAAGTGACTCTTATAAGGTGCAAAGTGACTCTAATATGGTGAGAAGTCACTTACATGATTGATTAAAGCCAAAATGTGGCCCAAAATTGACTTGTAGGAAAGGGGTACCAAGAGGTGGTTAAAGGATGTTTAATTGCATGTACATGATATTAACATGTTAATTGTATCAATATATGGGGAAAGTGATTCTTATAGGGTGCAAAGTGACTCTAATATGGTGAAAAGTGACTTACATGGTTGATTAGTGCCGAAATGTGGAATAAAATTAACTTGTATGTAAGTGGCATTAATAGGTGGTAAAAGGATGTCAAATTGGATATATGTGATGTTAACATGTTAATTGTTGTATATATGGTGGAAGTGACTCCTATAGGGTGAAAAATGACTCTAATATGGTGAAAAGTGACTTACATGGTTGATTAGAACCAAAATGTGGAACAAAATTGATCTGTATGAAAGTGGAATTAAGAGGTGGTAAAAGGATGTCAAATCGGATGTATATGATGCTAACATGTTAATTATACAAATAGATTATGGAAAGGGACTCATATAAGGTGTTAGTATGGTGAAAAGTGACTTACATGGTTAATTGGAACCAAAATGTAGACCAAAACTGACTTGTATGAATGTGGCACTAAGAGGTTGTAAAAGGATTTCTAATTGCATGTACATGATGTTAACATGTTAATTATACCAATATATGATGGCAAATGACTCTTATAAGGTGCAAAGTGACTATAATATGGTGAGAAGTCACTTACATGATTGATTAGAGCCAAAATGTGGCCCAAAATTGACTTGTAGGAAAGGGGTACCAAGAGGTGGTTAAAGGATGTTTAATTGCATGTACGTGATAATAACATGTTAATTGTATCAATATATGGGGAAAGTGACTCTTATAGGTTGCAAAGATACTCTAATATGGTGAAAAGTGACTTACATGGTTGATTAGAACCAAAATGTGGAACAAAATTGACTTGTATGAAAGTGGAATTAATAGGTGGTAAAAGGATGTCAAATTGGATGTATATGATGTTAACATGTTAATTATACAAATAGATTGTGTAAAGTGACTCATATAGGGTGCAAAATGACTTTAGTATGGTGAAAAGTGACTTACATGGTTAATTAGAACCAAAATGTGGACCAAAACTGACTTGTATGAATGTGGCACTAAGAGGTTGTAAAAGGATTTCTAATTGCATGTACATGATGTTAACATGTTAATTATACCAATATATGATGACAAGTGACTTTTATAAGGTGCAAAGTGACTCTAATATGGTGAGAAGTCACTTACATGATTGATTAGAGCCAAAATGTGGCCCAAAATTGACTTGTAGGAAAGGGGTACCAAGAGGTGGTTAAAGGATGTTTAATTGCATGTACGTGATATTAACATGTTAATTGTATCAATATATGGGGAAAGTGACTCTTATAGGTTGCAAAGATACTCTAATATGGTGAAAAGTGACTTACATGGTTGATTAGAACCAAAATGTGGAACAAAATTGACCTGTATGAAAGTGGAACTAATAAGTGGTAAAAGGATGTCAAATTGGATGTATATGATGTTAACATGTGAATTATACAAATAGATTGTGGAAAGTGACTCATATAGGGTGCAAAATGATTTTAGTATGGTGAAAAGTGACTTACATGGTTAATTAGAACCAAACTGTGGACCAAAACTGACTTGTATGAATGTGGCACTAAGAGGTTGTAAAAGGATTTCTAAATGCATGTACATAATGTTAACATGTTAATTGTACCAATATATGATGGCAAGTGACTCTTATGAGGTGCAAAGTGATTATAATATGGTGAGAAGTCACTTACATGATTGATTAGAGCCAAAATGTGGCCCAAAATTGACTTGTAGGAAAGGGGTACCAAGAGGTGGTTAAAGGATGTTTAATTGCAAGTACGTGATATTAATATGTTAATTGTATCAATATATGGGGAAAGTGACTCTTATAGGTTGCAAAGATACTCTAATATGGTGAAAAGTGACTTACATGGTTGATTAGAACCAAAATGTGGTACAAAATTGACCTGTATGAAAGTGGAACTAATAGGTGGTAAAAGGATGTCAAATTGGATGTATATGATGTTCACATGTTAATTATACAAATAGATTGTGGAAAGTGACTCATATAGGGTGCAAAATGATTTTAGTATGGTGAAAAGTGACTTACATGGTTAATTAGAACCAAAATGTGGACCAAAACTGACTTGTATGAATGTGGCACTAAGAGGTTGTAAAAGGATTTCTAATTGCATGTACATGATGTTAACATGTTAATTGTACCAATATATGATGGCAAGTGATTTTTATAAGGTGCAAAGTGACTCTAATATGGTGAGAAGTCACTTACATGATTGATTAGAGCCAAAATGTGGCCCAAAATTGACTTGTAGGAAAGGGGTAGCAAAAGGTGGTTAAAGGATGTTTAATTGCATGTACATGATATTAACATGTTAATTGTATCAATATATGGGGAAAATGACTCTTATAGGGTGCAAAGTGACTCCAATATGGTGAAAAGTGACTTACATGGTTGATTAGAACCAAAATGTGGAACAAAATTGACCTGTATGAAAGTGGAACTAATAGGTGGTAAAAGGATGTCAAATTGGATGTATATGATGTTAACATGTTAATTATACAAATAGATTGTGGAAAGTGACTCATATAGGGTGCAAAGTGACTTACATGGTTGATTAGTGCCAAAATGTGGAATAAAATTCACTTGTATGAAAGTGGCATTAATAGGTGGTAAAAGGATGTCAAATTGGATATATATGATGTTAACATGTTAATTGTTGTATATATGGTGGAAAGTGACTCCTATAGGGTGCAAAATGACTCTAATATGGTGAAAAGTGACTTACATGGTTGATTAGAACCAAAATGTGGAACAAAATTGATCTGTATGAAAGTGGAATTAAGAGGTGGTAAAAGGATGTCAAATCGGATGTATATGATGTTAACATGTTAATTGTATCAATATATGGGGAAAGTGACTCTTATAGGGTGCAAAGTGACTCTAATATGGTAAAAAGTGACTTACATGGTTGATTAGTGCTAAAATGTGGAATAAAATTAACTTGTATGAAAGTGGCATTAATAGGTTGTAAAAGGATGTCAAATTGGATATATATGATGTTAACAAGTTAATTGCTGTATATATGGTGGAAAGTAACTTCTATAGGGTGCAAAATGACTCTAATATGGTGAAAAATGACTTACATGGTTGATTATAACCAAAATGTGGAACAAAATTGATATGTATGAAAGTAGAATTAAGAGGTGGTAAAAGAATGTCAAATCGGTTGTATATGATGTTAACATGTTAATTGTACAAATATATGGTGGAAAGTGACTCATATAGGGTGCAAAATGACTCTAATGTGGTGAAAAGTGACTTACATGGTTAATTAGAACCAAAATGTGGACCAAAATTGACTTGTATGGATGTGGCACTAAGAGGTGGTAAAACGATTTCTAATTGCATGTACATGATGTTAACATGTTAATTGTACCAATATATGATGGCAAGTGACTCTTATAAGGTGCAAAGTGACTCTAATATGGTGAGAAGTCACTTACATGATTGATTAGAGCCAAAATGCGGCCCAAAATTGACTTGTAGGAAAGGGGTACCAAGAGGTGGTTAAAGGATGTTTAATTGCATGTACATGATGTTAACATGTTAATTGTATCAATATATGGGGAAAGTGACTCTTATAGGGTACAAAGTGACTCCAATATGGTAAAAAGTGACCTACATGGTTGATTAAAGCCAAAATGTGGCCCAATATTGACTTGTTGGAAAGGGGTTCCAAGCGTTGGTTAAAGGATGGTTAATTGCATGTACATGATATTAACATGTTAATTGTGTCAATATATGGGGAAAGTGACTCTTATAGGGTGCAAAGTGACTCCAATATGGAGAAAAGTGACTTACATGGTTGATTAGAGCCAAATGTGGAATAAAATTAGCTTGTATGAATGTGGCATTAATAAGTGGCAAAAGGATGTCAATTTGGATGTATATGATGTTAACATGTTAATTATTGTATATATGGTGGAAACTGACTCTTATAGGGTGCAAAGTGACTCCAATATGGTGAAAAGTGACTTACATGGTTGATTAGATCCAAAATGTAGAACAAAATTGACATGTATGAAAGTGGAACTAATAGGTGGTAAAAAGATGTCAAATTGGATGTATATGATGTTAACATGTTAATTATACAAATAGATTGTGGAAAGTGACTCATATAAGGTGCAAAATGACTTTAGTATGGTGAAAAGTGACTTACATGGTTAATTAGAACCAAAATGTGGACCAAAACTGACTTGTATGAATGTGGCACTAAGAGGTTGTAAAAGGATTTCTAATTGCATGTACATGATGTTAACATGTTAATTATACCAATATATGATGGCAAGTGACTTTTATAAGGTGCAAAGTGACTCTAATATGGTGAGAAGTCACTTACATGATTGATTAGAGCCAAAATGTGGCCCAAAATTGACTTGTAGGAAAGGGGTAACAAGAGGTGGTTAAAGGATGTTTAATTGCATGTACGTGATATTAACATGTTAATTATATCAATATATGGGGAAAGTGACTCTTATAGGTTGCAAAGATACTCTAATATGGTGAAAAGTGGCTTACATGGTTGATTAGAACCAAAATGTGGAACAAAATTGACCTGTATGAAAGTGGAACTAATAAGTGGTAAAAGGATGTCAAATTGGATGTATATGATGTTAACATGTGAATTATACAAATAGATTGTGGAAAGTGACTCATATAGGGTGCAAAATGATTTTAGTATGGTGAAAAGTGACTTACATGGTTAATTAGAACCAAACTGTGGACCAAAACTGACTTGTATGAATGTGGCACTAAGAGGTTGTAAAAGGATTTCTAAATGCATGTACATGATGTTAACATGTTAATTGTACCAATATATGATGGCAAGTGACTCTTATGAGGTGCAAAGTGACTCTAATATGGTGAAAAGTGACTTACATGGTTAATTAGAACCAAAATGTGGACCAAAATTGACTTGTATGAATGTGGCACTAAGAGGTGGTAAAAGGATTTCTAATTGCATGTACATGATGTAAACATGTTAATTGTACCAATATATGGTGGGAAGTCTCTTATAAGGTGCAAAGTGACTCTAATATGGTGAGAAGTCACTTACATGATTGATTAGAGCCAAAATGTGGACCAAAATTGACTTGCAGGAAAGGGGTACCAAGAGGTGGTTAAAGGATGTTTAATTGCATGTACATGATGTTAACATATTAATTTTATCAATATATGGGGAAAGTGACTCTTATAGGGTGCAAAGTGACTCTAATATAGTGAAAAGTGACTTATATGGTTGATTAGAGCCAAAATGTGGAATAAAATTAAATTGTATGAATGTGGCATTAATAAGTGGTAAAAGGATGTCAAATTGGATGTATATGATGTTAACATGTAAATTGTTGTATATATGGTGGAAAGTGACTCCTATAGGGTCAAAAATGACTCTTATATGGTGAAAAGTGACTTACATGGTATATTAGAACCAAAATGTGGAACAAAATTGATCTGTATGAAAGTGGAATTAAGAGGTGGTAAAAGGATGTCAAATTGGATGTATATGATGTTAACATGTTAATTGTACAAATATATGGTGGAAAGTGACTCATATAGGGTGCAAAATGACTCTAATATGGTGAAAAGTGACTTACATGGTTAATTAGAACCAAAATGTGGACCAAAATTGACTTGTATGAATGTGGCAGTAAGAGGTGGTAAAAGGATTTCTAATTGCATGTACATAATGTTAACATGTTAATTGTACCAATATATGATGGCAAGTGACTTTTATAAGGTGCAAAGTGACTCTAATATGGTGAGAAGTCACTTACATGATTGATTAGAGCCAAAATGTGGCCCAAAATTGACTTGTTGGAAAGGGGTTCCAAGCATTGGTTAAAGGATGGTTAATTGCATGTACATGATATTAACATGTTAATTGTATCAATATATGGGGAAAGTGACTCTTATAGGGTGCAAAGTGACTCCAATATGGAGAAAAGTGACTTACATGGTTGATTAGAGCCAAAATGTGGAATAAAATTAGCTTGTATGAATGTGGCATTAATAAGTGGCAAAAGGATGTCAAATTGGATGTATATGATGTTAACATGTTAATTATTGTATATATGGTGGAAAGTGACTCTTATAGGGTGCAAAGTTACTCCAATATGGTGAAAATTGACTTACATGGTTGATTAGATCCAAAAAGTAGAACAAAATTGACCTGTATGAAAGTGGAACTAATAGGTGGTAAAATGATGTCAAATTGGATGTATATGATGTTAACATGTTAATTATAAAAATAGATTGTGGAAAGTGACTCATATAAGGTGCAAAATGACTTTAGTATGGTGAAAAGTGACTTACATGGTTAATTAGAACCAAAATGTAGACCAAAACTGACTTGTATGAATGTGGCACTAAGAGGTTGTAAAAGGATTTCTAATTGCATGTAAATGATGTTAACATGTTAATTGTACCAATAAATGATGGCAAGTGACTCTTATAAGGTGCAAAGTGACTCTAATATGGTGAGAAGTCACTTACATGATTGATTAGAGCCAAAATGTGGACCAAAATTGACTTGTAGGAAAAGGGTACAAAGAGGTGGTTAAAGGATGTTTAATAGCTTGTACGTGATATTAACATGTTAATTGTATCAATATATGGGGAAAGTGACTCTTATAGGGTGCAAAGTGACTCTAATATAGTGAAAAGTGACTTACATGGTTGATTAGAGCCAAAATGTGGAATAAAATTAACTTTTATGAAAGTGGCATTAATAGGCGGTAAAAGGATGTCAAATTGGATATATATGATTTTAACATGTTAATTGTTGTATATATGGTGGAAAGTGACTCCTATAGGGTGCAAAATGACTCTAATATGGTGAAAAGTGACTTACATGGTTGATTAGAACCACAATGTGGAACAAAATTGATCTGTATGAAAGTAGAATTAAGAGGTGGTAAAAGGATGTCAAATCGGATGTATATGATGTTAACATGTTAATTGTACAAATATATGGTGGAAAGTGACTCATATAGGGTGCAAAATGACTCTAATATGGTGAAAAATGACTTACATGGTTAATTAGAACCAAAATGTGGACCAAAATTGACTTGTATGAATGTGGCACTAAGAGGTGGTAAAAGGATTTCTAATTGCATGTACATGATGTTAACATGTTAATTGTACCAATATATGATGGCAAGTGACTCTTATAAGGTGCAAAGTGACTCTAATATGATGAGAAGTCACTTACATGATTGATTAGAGCCAAAATGTGGCTCAAAATTGACTTGTAGGAAAGGGGTACCAAGAGGTGGTTAAAGGATGGTTAATTGCATGTACATAATATTAGCATGTTAATTGTATCAATATATGGGGAAAATGACTCTTATAGGGTGCAAAGTGACTCCAATATGGTGAAAAGTGACTTACATGGTTGATAAGAACCAAAATGTGGAACAAAATTGACCTGTATGAAAGTGGAACTAATAGGTGGTAAAAGGATGTCAAATTGGATGTATATGATGTTAACATGTTAATTATACAAATAGATTGTGGAATGTGACTCATATAGGGTGCAAAGTGACTTGCATGGTTGATTAGTGCCAAAATGTGGAATAAAATTCACTTGTATGAAAGTGGCTTTAATAGGTGGTAAAAGGATGTCAAATTGGATATATATGATGTTAACATGTTAATTGTTGTATATATGGTGGAAAGTGACTCCTATAGGGTGCAAAATGACTCTAATATGGTGAAAAGTGACTTACATGGTTGATTAGAACCAAATTGTGGAACAAAATTTATCTGTATGAAAGTGGAATTAAAGAGGTGGTAAAAGGATGTCAAATCGGATGTATATGATGTTAACATGTTAATTGTATCAATATATGGGGAAAGTGACTCTTATAGGTTGCAAAGTGACTCTAATATGGTAAAAAGTGACTTACATGGTTGATTAGTGCTAAAATGTGGAATAAAATTAACTTTTATGAAAGTGGCATTAATAGGTGGTAAAAGGATGTCAAATTGGATATATATGATGTTAACATGTTAATTGTTGTATATATGGTGGAAAGTGACTTCTATAGGGTGCAAAATGACTCTAATATGGTGAAAAATGACTTACATGGTTGATTATAACCAAAATGTGGAACAAAATTGATATGTATGAAAGTAGAATTAAGAGGTGGTAAAAGAATGTCAAATCGGATGTATATGATGTTAACATGTTAATTGTACAAATATATGGTGGAAAGTGACTCATATAGGGTGCAAAATGACTCTAATATGGTGAAAAGTGACTTACATGGTTAATTAGAACCAAAATGTGGACCAAAATTGACTTGTATGGATGTGGCACTAAGAGGTGGTAAAACGATTTCTAATTGCATGTACATGATGTTAACATGTTAATTGTACCAATATATGATGGCAAGTGACTCTTATAAGGTGCAAAGTGACTCTAATATGGTGAGAAGTCACTTACATGATTGATTAGAGCCAAAATGCGGCCCAAAATTGACTTGTAGGAAAGGGGTACCAAGAGGTGGTTAAAGGATGTTTAATTGCATATACATGATGTTAACATGTTAATTGTATCAATATATGGGGAAAGTGACTCTTATAGGGTACAAAGTGACTCCAATATGGTAAAAAGTGACCTACATGGTTGATTAAAGCCAAAATGTGGCCCAAAATTGACTTATTGGAAAGGGGTTCCAAGCGTTGGTTAAAGGATGGTTAATTGCATGTACATGATATTAACATGTTAATTGTATCAATATATGGGGAAAGTGACTCTTATAGGGTGCAAAGTGACTCCAATATGGAGAAAAGTGACTTACATGGTTGATTAGAGCCAAATGTGGAATAAAATTAGCTTGTATGAATGTGGCATTAATAAGTGGCAAAAGGATGTCAATTTGGATGTATATGATGTTAACATGTTAATTATTGTATATATGGTGGAAAGTGACTCTTATAGGGTGCAAAGTGACTCCAATATGGTGAAAAGTGACTTACATGGTTGATTAGATCCAAAATGTAGAACAAAATTGACCTGTATGAAAGTGGAACTAATAGGTGGTAAAAAGATGTCAAATTGGATGTATATGATGTTAACATGTTAATTATACAAATAGATTGTGGAAAGTGACTCCTATAAGGTGCAAAATGACTTTAGTATGGTGAAAAGTGACTTACATGGTTAATTAGAACCAAAATGTAGACCAAAACTGACTTGTATGAATGTGGCACTAAGAGGTTGTAAAAGGATTTCTAATTGCATATAATTGATGTTAACAAGTTAATTGTACCAATAAATGATGGCAAGTGACTCTTATAAGGTGCAAAGTAACTCTAATATGGTAAGAAGTCATTTACATGATTGATTACAGCCAAAATGTGGCCCAAAATTGACTTGTAGGAAAAGGGTACCAAGAGGTGGTTAAAGGATGTTTAATAGCATGTACGTGATATTAACATGTTAATTGTATCAATATATGGGGAAAGTGACTCTTATAGGGTGCAAAGTGACTCTAATATAATGAAAAATGACTTACATGGTTGATTAGAGCCAAAATGTGGAATAAAATTAACTTGTATGAAAGTGGCATTAATAGGCGGTAAAAGGATGTCAAATTGGATATATATGATGTTAACATGTTAATTGTTGTATATATGGTGGAAAGTGACTCCTATAGGGTGCAAAATGACTCTAATATGGTGAAAAGTGACTTACGTGGTTGATTAGAACCAAAATGTGGAACAAAATTGATCTGTATGAAAGTAGAATTAAGAGGTGGGAAAAGGATGTCAAATCGGATGTATATGATGTTAACATGTTAATTGTACAAATATATGGTGGAAAGTGACTCATATAGGGTGCAAAATGACTCTAATATGGTGAAAAGTGACTTACATGGTTAATTAGAACCAAAATGTAGACCAAAATTGACTTGTATGAATGTGGCACTAAGAGGTGGTAAAAGTATTTCTAATTGCATGTACATGATGTTAACATGTTAATTGTACCAATATATGATGGCAAGTGACTCTTATAAGGTGCAAAGTGACTCTAATATGGTGAGAAGTCACTTACATGATTGAATAGAGCCAAAATGCGACCCAAAATTGACTTGTAGGAAAGGGGTACCAAGAGGTGGTTAAAGGATGTTTAATTGCATGTACATGATGTTAACATGTTAATTGTATCAATATATGGGGAAAGTGACTCTTATAGGGTGCAAAGTGACTCTAATATGGTAAAAAGTGACTTACATGGTTGATTAGTGCTAAAATGTGGAATAAAATTAACTTGTATGAAAGTGGCATTAATAGGTGGTAAAAGGATGTCAAATTGGATATATATGATCTTAACATGTTAATTGTTGTATATATGGTGGAAAGTGACTTCTATAGGGTGCAAAATGACTCCAATATGGTGAAAAATGACTTACATGGTTGATTATAACCAAAATGTGGAACAAAATTGATATGTATGAAAGTAGAATTAAGAGGTGGTAAAAGATTGTCAAATCGGATGTATATGATGTTAACATGTTAATTGTACAAATATATGGTGGAAAGTTACTCATTTAGGGTGCCAAATGACTCTAATATGGTGAAAAGTGACTTACATGGTTAATTAGAACCAAAATGTGGACCAAAATTTACTTGTATGGATGTGGCACTAAGAGGTGGTAAAAGAATTTCTAATTGCATGTACATGTTGTAAACATGTTAACTGTACCAATATATGATGGCAAGTCTCTTATAAGGTGCAAAGTGACTCTAATATGGTGAGAAGTCACTTACATGATTGATTAGAGCCAAAATGTGGACCAAAATTGACTTGTAGGAAAGGGGTACCAAGAGGTGGTTAAAGGATGTTTAATTGCATGTACATGATGTTAACATGTTAATTTTATCAATATATGAGGAAAGTGACTCTTATAGGGTGCAAAGTGACTCTAATATAGTGAAAAGTGACTTATATGGTTGATTAGAGCCAAAATGTGGAATAAAATTAAATTGTATGAATGTGTAATTAATAAGTGGTAAAAGGATGTTAATTTGGATGTATATGATGTTAACATGTTAATTGTTGTATATATGGTGGAAAGTGACTCCTATAGGGTCAAAAATGACTCTAATATGGTGAAAAGTGACTTGCATGGTATATTAGAACCAAAATGTGGAACAAAATTGATCTGTATGAAAGTGGAATTAAGAGGTGGTAAAAGGATGTAAAATTGGATGTATATGATGTTAACATGTTAATTGTACAAATATATGGTGGAAAGTGACTCATATAGGGTGCAAAATGACTCTAATATGGTGAAAAGTGACTTACATGGTTAATTAGAACCAAAATGTGGACCAAAATTGACTTGTATGAATGTGGCACTAAGAGGTGGTAAAAGGATTTCTAATTGCATGTACATGATGTTAACATGTTAATTGTACCAATATATGATGGCAAGTGACTTTTATAAGGTGCAAAGTGACTCTAATATGGTGAGAAGTCACTTACATGATTGATTTGAGCCAAAATGTGGCCCAAAATTGACTTGTTGGAAAGGGGTTCCAAGAGGTGGTTAAAGGATGGTTAATTGCATGTACATGATATTAACATATTAATTGTATCAATATATGGGGAAAGTGACTCTTATAGGTTGCAAAGTGACTCCAATATGGGGAAAGTGACTTACATGGTTGATTAGAGCCAAAATGTGGAATAAAATTAGCTTGTATAAATGTGGCATTAATAAGTGGTAAAAGGATGTCAAATTGGATGTATATGATGTTAACATGTTAATTATTGTATATATGGTGGAAAGTGACTCTTATAGGGTGCAAAGTGACTCCAATATGGTGAAAAGTGACTTACATGGTTGATTAGATCCAAAATGTGGAACAAAATTGACCTGTATGAAAGTGGAACTATAGGTGGTAAAAGGATGTCAAATTGGATGTATATGATGTTAACATGTTAATTATACAAATAGTTGTGGAAAGTGACTCATATAAGGTGCAAAATGACTTTAGCATGGTGAAAAGTGACTTACATGGTTAATTAGAACCAAAATGTAGACCAAAACTGACTTGTATGAATGTGGCACTAAGGGGTTGTAAAAGGATTTCTAATTGCATGTACATGATGTTAACATGTTAATTGTACCAATATATGATGGCAAGTGACTCTTATAAGGTGCAAAGTGACTATAATATGATGAGAAGTCACTTACATGATTGATTAGAGCCAAAATGTGGCCCAAAATTGACTTGTAGGAAAAGGGTACCAAGAGATGGTTAAAGAATGTTTAATTGCATGTACGTGATATTAACATGTTAATTGTATCAATATATGGGGAAAGTGACTCTTATAGGGTGCAAAGGGACTCTAATAAGGTGAAAAGTGACTTACATGGTTGATTAGAGCCAAAATGTGGAATAAAATTAACTTGTATGAAAGTGGCATTAATAGGCGGTAAAAGGATGTCAAATTGGATATATATGATGTTAACATGTTAATTGTTGTATATATGGTGGAAAGTGACTCTTATAGGGTGCAAAGTGACTCCAATATGGTGAAAATTGACTTACATGGTTGATTAGATCCAAAAAGTAGAACAAAATTGACCTGTATGAAAGTGGAACTAATAGGTGGTAAAATGATGTCAAATTGGATGTATATGATGTTAACATGTTAATTATAAAAATAGATTGTGGAAAGTGACTCATATAAGGTGCAAAATGACTTTAGTATGGTGAAAAGTGACTTACATGGTTAATTAGAACCAAAATGTAGACCAAAACTGACTTGTATGAATGTGGCACTAAGAGGTTGTAAAAGGATTTCTAATTGCATGTAAATGATGTTAACATGTTAATTGTACCAATAAATGATGGCAAGTGACTCTTATAAGGTGCAAAGTGACTCTAATATGGTGAGAAGTCACTTACATGATTGATTAGAGCCAAAATGTGGACCAAAATTGACTTGTAGGAAAAGGGTACCAAGAGGTGGTTAAAGGATGTTTAATAGCTTGTACATGATATTAACATGTTAATTGTATCAATATATGGGGAAAGTGACTCTTATAGGGTGCAAAGTGACTCTAATATAGTGAAAAGTGACTTACATGGTTGATTAGAGCCAAAATGTGGAATAAAATTAACTTTTATGAAAGTGGCATTAATAGGCGGTAAAAGGATGTCAAATTGGATATATATGATTTTAACATGTTAATTGTTGTATATATGGTGGAAAGTGACTCCTATAGGGTGCAAAATGACTCTAATATGGTGAAAAGTGACTTACATGGTTGATTAGAACCACAATGTGGAACAAAATTGATCTGTATGAAAGTAGAATTAAGAGGTGGTAAAAGGATGTCAAATCGGATGTATATGATGTTAACATGTTAATTGTACAAATATATGGTGGAAAGTGACTCATATAGGGTGCAAAATGACTCTAATATGGTGAAAAATGACTTACATGGTTAATTAGAACCAAAATGTGGACCAAAATTGACTTGTATGAATGTGGCACTAAGAGGTGGTAAAAGGATTTCTAATTGCATGTACATGATGTTAACATGTTAATTGTACCAATATATGATGGCAAGTGACTCTTATAAGGTGCAAAGTGACTCTAATATGATGAGAAGTCACTTACATGATTGATTAGAGCCAAAATGTGGCTCAAAATTGACTTGTAGGAAAGGGGTACCAAGAGGTGGTTAAAGGATGGTTAATTGCATGTACATAATATTAGCATGTTAATTGTATCAATATATGGGGAAAATGACTCTTATAGGGTGCAAAGTGACTCCAATATGGTGAAAAGTGACTTACATGGTTGATTAGAACCAAATGTGGAACAAAATTGACCTGTATTAAAGTGGAACTAATAGGTGGTAAAAGGATGTCAAATTGGATGTATATGATGTTAACATGTTAATTATACAAATAGATTGTGGAAAGTGACTCATATAGGGTGCAAAGTGACTTGCATGGTTGATTAGTGCCAAAATGTGGAATAAAATTCACTTGTATGAAAGTGGCTTTAATAGGTGGTAAAAGGATGTCAAATTGGATATATATGATGTTAACATGTTAATTGTTGTATATATGGTGGAAAGTGACTCCTATAGGGTGCAAAATGACTCTAATATGGTGAAAAGTGACTTACATGGTTGATTAGAACCAAATTGTGGAACAAAATTGATCTGTATGAAAGTGGAATTAAGAGGTGGTAAAAGGATGTCAAATCGGATGTATATGATGTTAACATGTTAATTGTATCAATATATGGGGAAAGTGACTCTTATAGGGTGCAAAGTGACTCTAATATGGTAAAAAGTGACTTACATGGTTGATTAGTGCTAAAATGTGGAATAAAATTAACTTGTATGAAAGTGGCATTAATAGGTGGTAAAAGGATGTCAAATTGGATATATATGATGTTAACATGTTAATTGTTGTATATATGGTGGAAAGTGACTTCTATAGGGTGCAAAATGACTCTAATATGGTGAAAAATGACTTACATGGTTGATTATAACCAAAATGTGGAACAAAATTGATATGTATGAAAGTAGAATTAAGAGGTGGTAAAAGAATGTCAAATCGGATGTATATGATGTTAACATGTTAATTGTACAAATATATGGTGGAAAGTGACTCATATAGGGTGCAAAATGACTCTAATATGGTGAAAAGTGACTTACATGGTTAATTAGAACCAAAATGTGGACCAAAATTGACTTGTATGGATGTGGCACTAAGAGGTGGTAAAACGATTTCTAATTGCATGTACATGATGTTAACATGTTAATTGTACCAATATATGATGGCAAGTGACTCTTATAAGGTGCAAAGTGACTCTAATATGGTGAGAAGTCACTTACATGATTGATTAGAGCCAAAATGCGGCGCAAAATTGACTTGTAGGAAAGGGGTACCAAGAGGTCGTTAAAGGATGTTTAATTGCATGTACATGATGTTAACATGTTAATTGTATCAATATATGGGGAAAGTGACTCTTATAGGGTACATAGTGACTCCAATATGGTAAAAAGTGACCTACATGGTTGATTAAAGCCAAAATGTGGCCCAAAATTGACTTATTGGAAAGGGGTTCCAAGCGTTGGTTAAAGGATGGTTAATTGCATGTACATGATATTAACATGTTAATTGTATCAATATATGGGGAAAGTGACTCTTATAGGGTGCAAAGTGACTCCAATATGGAGAAAAGTGACTTACATGGTTGATTAGAGCCAAATGTGGAATAAAATTAGCTTGTATGAATGTGGCATTAATAAGTGGCAAAAGGATGTCAATTTGGATGTATATGATGTTAACATGTTAATTATTGTATATATGGTGGAAAGTGACTCTTATAGGGTGCAAAGTGACTCCAATATTGTGAAAAGTGACTTACATGGTTGATTAGATCCAAAATGTAGAACAAAATTGACCTGTATGAAAGTGGAACTAATAGGTGGTAAAAAGATGTCAAATTGGATGTATATGATGTTAACATGTTAATTATACAAATAGATTGTGGAAAGTGACTCCTATAAGGTGCAAAATGACTTTAGTATGGTGAAAAGTGACTTACATGGTTAATTAGAACCAAAATGTAGACCAAAACTGACTTGTATGAATGTGGCACTAAGAGGTTGTAAAAGGATTTCTAATTGCATATAATTGATGTTAACAAGTTAATTGTACCAATAAATGATGGCAAGTGACTCTTATAAGGTGCAAAGTAACTCTAATATGGTAAGAAGTCATTTACATGATTGATTACAGCCAAAATGTGGCCCAAAATTGACTTGTAGGAAAAGGGTGCCAAGAGGTGGTTAAAGGATGTTTAATAGCATGTACGTGATATTAACATGTTAATTGTATCAATATATGGGGAAAGTGACTCTTATAGGGTGCAAAGTGACTCTAATATAATGAAAAATGACTTACATGGTTGATTAGAGCCAAAATGTGGAATAAAATTAACTTGTATGAAAGTGGCATTAATAGGCGGTAAAAGGATGTCAAATTGGATATATTTGATGTTAACATGTTAATTGTTGTATATATGGTGGAAAGTGACTCCTATAGGGTGCAAAATGACTCTAATATGGTGAAAAGTGACTTACGTGGTTGATTAGAACCAAAATGTGGAACAAAATTGATCTGTATGAAAGTAGAATTAAGAGGTGGTAAAAGGATGTCAAATCGGATGTATATGATGTTAACATGTTAATTGTACAAATATATGGTGGAAAGTGACTCATATAGGGTGCAAAATGACTCTAATATGGTGAAAAGTGACTTACATGGTTAATTAGAACCAAAATGTAGACCAAAATTGACTTGTATGAATGTGGCACTAAGAGGTGGTAAAAGTATTTCTAATTGCATGTACATGATGTTAACATGTTAATTGTACCAATATATGATGGCAAGTGACTCTTATAAGGTGCAAAGTGACTCTAATATGGTGAGAAGTCACTTACATGATTGAATAGAGCCAAAATGCGGCCCAAAATTGACTTGTAGGAAAGGGGTACCAAGAGGTGGTTAAAGGATGTTTAATTGCATGTACATGATGTTAACATGTTAATTGTATCAATATATGGGGAAAGTGACTCTTATAGGGTGCAAAGTGACTCTAATATGGTAAAAAGTGACTTACATGGTTGATTAGTGCTAAAATGTGGAATAAAATTAACTTGTATGAAAGTGGCATTAATAGGTGGTAAAAGGATGTCAAATTGGATATATATGATGTTAACATGTTAATTGTTGTATATATGGTGGAAAGTGACTTCTATAGGGTGCAAAATGACTCCAATATGGTGAAAAATGACTTACATGGTTGATTATAACCAAAATGTGGAACAAAATTGATATGTATGAAAGTAGAATTAAGAGGTGGAAAAAGATTGTCAAATCGGATGTATAGATGTTAACATGTTAATTGTACAAATATATGGTGGAAAGTTACTCATTTAGGGTGCCAAATGACTCTAATATGGTGAAAAGTGACTTACATGGTTAAATAGAACCAAAATGTGGACCAAAATTTACTTGTATGGATGTGGCACTAAGAGGTGGTAAAAGAATTTCTAATTGCATGTACATGTTGTAAACATGTTAATTGTACCAATATATGATGGCAAGTCTCTTATAAGGTGCAAAGTGACTCTAATATGGTGAGAAGTCACTTACATGATTGATTAGAGCCAAAATGTGGACCAAAATTGACTTGTAGGAAAGGGGTACCAAGAGGTGGTTAAAGGATGTTTAATTGCATGTACATGATGTTAACATGTTAATTTTATCAATATATGAGGAAAGTGACTCTTATAGGGTGCAAAGTGACTCTAATATAGTGAAAAGTGACTTATATGGTTGATTAGAGCCAAAATGTGGAATAAAATTAAATTGTATGAATGTGTAATTAATAAGTGGTAAAAGGATGTCAAATTGGATGTATATGATGTTAACAAGTTAATTGTTGTATATATGGTGGAAAGTGACTCCTATAGGGTCAAAAATGACTCTAATATGGTGAAAAGTGACTTGCATGGTATATTAGAACCAAAATGTGGAACAAAATTGATCTGTATGAAAGTGGAATTAAGAGGTGGTAAAAGGATGTCAAATTGGATGTATATGATGTTAACATGTTAATTGTACAAATATATGGTGGAAAGTGACTCATATAGGGTGCAAAATGACTCTAATACGGTGAAAAGTGACTTACATGGTTAATTAGAACCAAAATGTGGACCAAAATTGACTTGTATGAATGTGGCACTAAGAGGTGGTAAAAGGATTTCTAATTGCATGTACATGATGTTAACATGTTAATTGTACCAATATATGATGGCAAGTGACTTTTATAAGGTGCAAAGTGACTCTAATATGGTGAGAAGTCACTTACATGATTGATTTGAGCCAAAATGTGGCCCAAAATTGACTTGTTGGAAAGGGGTTCCAAGAGGTGGTTAAAGGATGGTTAATTGCATGTACATGATATTAACATGTTAATTGTATCAATATATGGGGAAAGTGACTCTTATAGGTTGCAAAGTGACTCCAATATGGGGAAAGTGACTTACATGGTTGATTAGAGCCAAAATGTGGAATAAAATTAGCTTGTATAAATGTGGCATTAATAAGTGGTAAAAGGATGTCAAATTGGATGTATATGATGTTAACATGTTAATTATTGTATATATGGTGGAAAGTGACTCTTATAGGGTGCAAAGTGACTCCAATATGGTGAAAAGTGACTTACATGGTTGATTAGATCCAAAATGTGGAACAAAATTGACCTGTATGAAAGTGGAACTATAGGTGGTAAAAGGATGTCAAATTGGATGTATATGATGTTAACATGTTAATTATACAAATAGTTGTGGAAAGTGACTCATATAAGGTGCAAAATGACTTTAGCATGGTGAAAAGTGACTTACATGGTTAATTAGAACCAAAATGTAGACCAAAACTGACTTGTATGAATGTGGCACTAAGAGGTTGTAAAAGGATTTCTAATTGCATGTACATGATGATGTTAACATGTTAATTGTACCAATATATGATGGCAAGTGACTCTTATAAGGTGCAAAGTGACTATAATATGGTGAGAAGTCACTTACATGATTGATTAGAGCCAAAATGTGGCCCAAAATTGACTTGTAGGAAAAGGGTACCAAGAGATGGTTAAAGAATGTTTAATTGCATGTACGTGATATTAACATGTTAATTGTATCAATATATGGGGAAAGTGACTCTTATAGGGTGCAAAGGGACTCTAATAAGGTGAAAAGTGACTTACATGGTTGATTAGAGCCAAAATGTGGAATAAAATTAACTTGTATGAAAGTGGCATTAATAGGCGGTAAAAGGATGTCAAATTGGATATATATGATGTTAACATGTTAATTGTTGTATATATGGTGGAAAGTGACTCCTATAGGGTGCAAAATGACTCCAATATGGTGAAAAGTGACTTACATGGTGGATTAGAACCAAAATGTGGAACAAAATTGATCTGTATGAAAGTAGAATTAAGAGGTGGTAAAACGATGTCAAATCGGATGTATATGATGTTAACATGTTAATTGTACAAATATATGGTGGAAAGTGACTCATATAGGGTGCAAAATGACTGTAATATGGTGAAAAGTGACTTACATGGTTAATTGGAACCAAAATGTAGACCAAAACTGACTTGTATGAATGTGGCACTAAGATGTGGTAAAAGGATTTCTAATTGCATGTACATGATGTTAACATGTTAATTGTACCAATATATGATGGCAAGTGACTCTTATAAGGTGCAAAGTGACTATAATATGGTGAGAAGTCACTTACATGATTGATTAGAGCCAAAATGTGGCCCAAAATTGACTTGTAGGAAAGGGGTACCAAGAGGTGGTTAAAGGATGTTTAATTGCATGTACGTGATATTAACAAGTTAATTGTATCAATATATGGGGAAAGTGACTCTTATAGTTTGCAAAGATACTCTAATATGGTGAAAAGTGACTTACATGGTTGATTAGAAACAAAATACGGAACAAAATTGACCTGTATGAAAGTGGAACTAATAGGTTGTAAAAGGATGTCAAATTGGATGTATATGATGTTAACATGTTAATTATACAAATAGATTGTGGAAAGTGACTCATATAGGGTGCAAAATGACTCTAATATGGTGAAAAGTGACTTACATGGTTAATTAGAACCAAAATATAGACCAAAATTGACTTGTATGAATGTGGCACTAAGAGGAGGTAAAAGGATTTCTAATTGCATGTACATGATGTTAACATGTTAATTGTACCAATATATGATGGTAAGTGACTTTTATTAGGTGCAAAGTGACTCTAATATGGTGAGAAGTCACTTACATGATTGATTAGAGCCAAAATGTGGCCCAAAATTGACTTGTTGGAAAGGGGTTCCAAGAGGTGGTTAAAGGATGGTTAATTGCATGTACATGATATTAACATGTTAATTGTATCAATATATGGGGAAAGTGACTCTTATAGGGTGCAAAGTGACTCCAATATTGGGAAAGTGACTTACATGGTTGATTAGAGCCAAAATGTGAAATAAAATTAGCTTGTATGAATGTGGCATTAATAAGTGGTAAAAGGATGTCAAATTGGATGTATATGATGTTAACATGTTAATTATTGTATATATGGTGGAAAGTGACTCTTATAGGGTGCAAAGTGACTCCAATATGGTGAAAAGTGACTTACATGGTTGATTAGATACAACATGTGGAACAAAATTGACCTGTATGAAAGTGGAACTAATAGGTGGTAAAAGGATGTCAAATTGGATGTATATAATGTTAACATGTTAATTATACAAATAGTTGTGGAAAGTGACTCATATAAGGTGCAAAATGACTTTAGCATGGTGAAAAGTGACTTACATGGTTAATTAGAACCAAAATGTAGACCAAAACTGACTTGTATGAATGTGGCACTAAGAGGTTGTAAAAGGATTTCTAATTGCATGTACATGATGTTAACATGTTAATTGTACCAATACATGATGGCAAGTGACTCTTATAAGGTGCAAAGTGACTATAATATGGTGAGAAGTCACTTACATGATTGATTAGAGCCAAAATGTGGCCCAAAATTGACTTGTAGGAAAAGGGTACCAAGAGGTGGTTAAAGGATGTTTAATTGCATGTACGTGATATCAACATGTTAATTGTATAAATATATGGGGAAAGTGACTCTTATACTGAGCAAAGTGACTCTAATATGGTGAAAAGTGACTTACATGGTTGATTAGAGCCAAAATGTGGAATAAAATTAACTTGTATGAAAGTGGCATTAATAGGCGGTAAAAGGATGTCAAATTGGATATATATGATGTTAACATGTTAATTGTTGTATATATGGTGGAAAGTGACTCATATAGGGTGCAAAATGACTCTAATATGGTGAAAAGTGACTTACATGGTGGATTAGAACCAAAATGTGGAACAAAATTGATCTGTATGATAGTAGAATTAAGAGGTGGTAAAACGATGTCAAATCGGATGTATATGATGTTAACATGTTAATTGTACAAATATATGGTGGAAAGTGACTCATATAGGGTGCAAAATGACTCTAATATGGTGAAAAGTGACTTACATGGTTAATTGGAACCAAAATGTAGACCAAAACTGACTTGTATGAATGTGACACTAAGATGTGGTAAAAGGATTTCTAATTGCATGTACATGATGTTAACATGTTAATTGTTCCAATATATGATGTCAACTGACTCTTATAAGGTGCAAAGTGACTATAATATGGTGAGAAGTCACTTACATGATTGATTAGAGCCAAAATGTGGCCCAAAATTGTAGGAAAGGGGTACCAAGTGGTGGTTAAAGGATGTTTAATTGCATGTACGTGATATTAACATGTTAATTGTATCAATATATGGGGAAAGTGACTCTTATAGGTTGCAAAGATACTCTAATATGGTGAAAAGTGACTTACATGGTTGATTAGAACCAAAATGCGGAACAAAATTGACCTGTATGAAAGTGGAACTAATAGGTGGTAAAAGGATGTCAAATCGGATGTATATGATGTTAACATGTTAATTGTACAAATATATGGTGGAAAGTTACTCATATAGGGTGCCAAATGACTCTAATATTGTGAAAAGTGACTTACATGTTATATTAGAACCAAAATGTGGAACAAAATTGATCTGTTATGAAAGTGGAATTAAGAGGTGGTAAAAGGATGTCAAATTGGATGTATATGATGTTAACATGTTAATTGTACATATATATGGTGGAAAGTGACTCATATAGGGTGCAAAATGACTCTAAAATAAGGAAAAGTGACTTACATGGTTAATTAGAACCAAAATGTAGACCAAAACTGACTTGTATGAATGTGGCACTAAGAGGTTGTAAAAGGATTTCTAATTGCATGTACATGATGTTAACATGTTAATTGTACCAATATATGATGTCAAGTGACTCTTATAAGGTGCAAAGTGACTATAATATGGTGAGAAGTCACTTACATGATTGATTAGAGCCAAAATGTGGCCCAAAATTGACTTGTAGGAAAAGGGTACCAAGAGGTGGTTAAAGGATGTTTAATTGCATGTACTTGATATTAACATGTTAATTGTATCAATATATGGGGAAAGTAACTCTTATAGGGTGCAAAGTGACTCTAATAAGGTGAAAAGTGACTTACATGGTTGATTAGAGCCAAAATGTGGAATAAAATTAACTTGTATGAAAGTGACATTAATAGGCGGTAAAAGGATGTCAAATTGGATATATATGATGTTAACATGTTAATTGTTGTATATATGGTGGAAAGTGACTCCTATAGGGTGCAAAATGACTCTAATATGGTGAAAAGTGACTTACATTGTGGCTTAGAACCAAAATGTGGAACTAAATTGATCTGTATGATAGTAGAATTAAGAGGTGGTAAAACGATGTCAAATCGGATGTATATGATGTTAACATGTTAATTGTACAAATATATGGTGGAACTCATATAGGGTGCAAAATGACTCTAATATGGTGAAAAGTGACTTACATGGTTAATTGGAACCAAAATGTAGACCAAAACTGACTTGTATGAATGTGGCACTAAGATGTGGTAAAAGGATTTCTAATTGCATGTACATGATGTTAACATGTTAATTGTACCAATATATGATGGCAAGTGACTCTTATAAGGTGCAAAGTGACTATAATATGGTGAGAAGTCACTTACATGATTGATTAGAGCCAAAATGTGGCCCAAAATTGACTTGTAGGAAAGGGGTACCAAGTGGTGGTTAAAGGATGTTTAATTGCATTTACGTGATATTAACATGTTAATTGTATCAATATATGGGGAAAGTGACTCTTATAGGTAGCAAAGATACTCTAATATGGAGAAAAGTGACTTACATGGTTGATTAGAACCAAAATACGGAACAAAATTGACCTGTATGAAAGTGGAACTAATAGGTGGTAAAAGGATGTCAAATTGGATGTATATGATGTTAACATGTTAATTATACAAATAGATTGTGGAAAGTGACTCATATAGGGTGCAAAATGACTCTAATATGGTGAAAAGTGACTTACATGGTTAATTAGAACCAAAATGTGGACCAAAATTGACTTGTATGAATGTGGCACTAAGAGGTGGTAAAAGGATTTCTAATTGCATGTACATGATTTTAACATGTTAATTGTACCAATATATGATGGCAAGTGACTTTTATAAGGTGCAAAGTGACTCTAATATGGTGAGAAGTCACTTACATGATTGATTAGAGCCAAAATGTGGCCCAAAATTGACTTGTAGGAAATGGGTACCAAGAGGTGGTTAAAGGATGTTTAATTGCATGTACATGATATTAACATGTTAATTATATCAATATATGGGGAAAGTGACTCTTATAGGGTGCAAAGTGACTCTAATATGGTAAAAAGTGACTTACATGGTTGATTACAGCTAAAATCTGGAAGAAAATTAACTTGTATGAAAGTGGCATTAATAGGTGGTAAAAGGATGTCAAAATGGATATATATGATGTTAACATGTTAATTGTTGGATATATGGTGGAAAGTGACTTCTATAGGGTGCAAAATGACTCTAATATGGTAAAAAATGACTTACATGGTTGATTATAACCAAAATGTGGAACAAAATTGATATGTATGAAAGTAGAATTAAGAGGTGGTAAAAGATTGTCAAATCGGATTTATGATGTTAACATGTTAATTGTACAAATATATGGTGGAAAGTTACTCATATAGGGTGCCAAATGACTCTAATATGGTGAAAAGTGACTTACATGGTTAATTAGAACCAAAATGTGGACCAAAATTGACTTGTATGGATGTGGCACTAAGAGGTGGTAAAAGAATTTCTAATTGCATGTACATGATGTAAACATGTTAATTGTACCAATATATGATGGCAAGTCTCTTATAAGGTGCAAAGTGACTCTAATATGGTGAGAAGTCACTTACATGATTGATTAGAGCCAAAATGTGGACCAAAATTGACTTGTAGGAAAGGGGTACCAAGAGGTGGTTAAAGGATGTTTAATTGCATGTACATGATGTTAGCATGTTAATTTTATCAATATATGGGGAAAGTGACTCTTATAGGATGCAAAGTGACTCTAATATAGTGAAAATTGACTTATATGGTTGATTAGAGCCAAAATGTGGAATAAAATTAAATTGTATGAATGTGGAATTAATAAGTGGTAAAAGGATGTCAAATTGGATGTATATGATGTTAACATGTTAATTGTTGTATATATGGTGGAAAGTGACTCCTATAGGGTCAAAAATGACTCTAATATGGTGAAAAGTGACTTACATGGTATATTAGAACCAAAATGTGGAATAAAATTGATCTGTATGAAAGTGGAATTAAGAGGTGGTAAAAGGATGTCAAATCGGATGTATATGATGTTAACATGTTAATTGTACAAATATATGGTGGAAAGTGACTCATATAGGGTGCAAAATGACTCTAATATGGTGAAAACTGACTTACATGGTTAATTGGAACCAAAATGTAGACCAAAACTGACTTGTATGAATGTGGCACTAAGATGTGGTAAAAGGATTTCTAATTGCATGTACATGATGTTAACATGTTAATTGTTCCAATATATGATGTCAAGTGACTCTTATAAGGTGCAAAGTGACTATAATATGGTGAGAAGTCACTTACATGATTGATTAGAGCCAAAATGTGGCCCAAAATTGACTTGTAGGAAAGGGGTACCAAGTGGTGGTTAAAGGATGTTTAATTGCATGTACGTGATATTAACATGTTAATTGTATAAATATATGGGGAAAGTGACTCTTATAGGTTGCAAAGATACTCTAATATGGTGAAAAGTGACTTACATGGTTGATTAGAACCAAAATGCGGAACAAAATTGACCTGTATGAAAGTGGAACTAATAGGTGGTAAAAGGATGTCAAATCGGATGTATATTGTTAACATGTTAATTGTACAAATATATGGTGGAAAGTTACTCATATAGGGTGCCAAATGACTCTAATATTGTGAAAAGTGACTTACATGTTATATTAGAACCAAAATGTGGAACAAAATTGATCTGTTATGAAAGTGGAATTAAGAGGTGGTAAAAGGATGTCAAATTGGATGTATATGATGTTAACATGTTAATTGTACAAATATATGGTGGAAAGTGACTCATATAGGGTGCAAAATGACTCTAATATGGTGAAAAGTGACTTACATGGTTAATTAGAACCAAAATGTGGCCCAAAATTGACTTGTATGAATGTGGCACTAAGAGGTGGTAAAGGGATTTCTAATTGCATGTACATGATGTTAACATGTTAATTGTACCAATATAAGATGGCAAGTCTGTTATAAGGTGCAAAGTGACTCTAATATGGTGAGAAGTCACTTACATGATTGATTAGAGCCAAAATGTGGACCAAAATTGACTTGTAGGAAAGGGGTACCAAGAGGTGGTTAAAGGATGTTTAATTGCATGTACATGATGTTAACATGTTAATTTTATCAATATATGGGGAAAGTGACTCTTATAGGGTGCAAAGTGACTCTAATATAGTTAAAAGTGACTTATATGGTTGATTAGAGCCAAAATGTGGAATAAAATTAAATTGTATGAATGTGGCATTAATAAGTGGTAAAAGGATGTCAAATTGGATGTATATGATGTTAACATGTTAATTGTTGTATATATGATGGAAAGTGACTCCTATAGGGTTAAAAATGACTCTAATATGGTGAAAAGTGACTTACATGGTATATTAGAACCAAAATGTGGAACAAAATTGATCTGTATGAAAGTGGAATTAAGAGGTGGTAAAAGGATGTCAAATTGGATGTATATGATGTTAACATGTTAATTGTACAAATATATGGTGGAAAGTGACTCATATAGGGTGCAAAATGACTCTAATATGGTGAAAAGTGACTTACATGGTTAATTAGAACCAAAATGTGGACCAAAATTGACTTGTATGAATGTGGCACTAAGAGGTGGTAAAAGGATTTCTAATTGCCTGTACATGATGTTAACATGTTAATTGTACCAATATATGATGGCAAGTGACTTTTATAAGGTGCAAAGTGACTCTAATATGGTGAGAAGTCACTTACATGATTGATTAGAGCCAAAATGTGGCCCAAAATTGACTTGTTGGAAAGGGGTTCGAAGAGGTGGTTAAAGGATGGTTAATTGCATGTACATGATATTAACATGTTAATTGTATCAATATAATGGGAAAGTGACTCTTATAGGGTGCAAAGTGACTCCAATATGGGGAAAGTGACTTACATGGTTGATTAGAGCCAAAATGTGGAATAAAATTAACTTGTATGAATGTGGCATTAATAATTGGTAAACGGATGTCAAATTGGATGTATATGATGTTAACATGTTAATTATTATATATATGGTGGAAAGTGACTCTTATAGGGTGCAAAGTGACTCCAATATGGTGAAAAGTGACTTACATGGTTGATTAGATCCAAAATGTGGAACAAAATTGACCTGTATGATAGTGGAACTAATAGGTGGTAAAAGGATGTCAAATTGGATGTATATGATGTTAACATGTTAATTATACAAATAGTTGTGGAAAGTGACTCATATAAGGTGCAAAATGACTTTAGCATGGTGAAAAGTGACTTACATGGTTAATTAGAACCAAAATGTAGACCAAAACTGACTTGTATGAATGTGGCACTAAGAGGTTGTAAAAGGATTTCTAATTGCATGTACATGATGTTAACATGTTAATTGTACCAATATATGATGGCAAGTGACTCTTATAAGGTGCAAAGTGACTATAATATGGTGAGAAGTCACTTACATGATTGATTAGAGCCAAAATGTGGCCCAAAATTGATTTGTAGGAAAAGGGTACCAAGAGATGGTTAAAGAATGCTTAATTGCATGTACGTGATATTAACATGTTAATTGTATCAATATATGGGGAAAGTGACTCTTATAGGGTGCAAAGGGACTCTAATAAGGTGAAAAGTGACTTACATGGTTGATTAGAGCCAAAATGTGGAATAAAATTAACTTGTATGAAAGTGGCATTAATAGGCGGTAAAAGGATGTCAAATTGGATATATATGATGTTAACATGTTAATTGTTGTATATATGGTGGAAAGTGACTCCTATAGGGTGCAAAATGACTCCAATATGGTGAAAAGTGACTTACATGGTGTATTAGAACCAAAATGTGGAACAAAATTGATCTGTATGAAAGTAGAATTAAGAGGTGGTAAAACGATGTCAAATCGGATGTATATGATGTTAACATGTTAATTGTACAAATATATGGTGGAAAGTGACTCATATAGGGTGCAAAATGACTGTAATATGGTGAAAAGTGACTTACATGGTTAATTGGAACCAAAATGTAGACCAAAACTGACTTGTATGAATGTGGCACTAAGATGTGGTAAAAGGATTTCTAATTGCATGTACATGATGTTAACATGTTAATTGTACCAATATATGATGGCAAGTGACTCTTATAAGGTGCAAAGTGACTATAATATGGTGAGAAGTCACTTACATGATTGATTAGAGCCAAAATGTGGCCCAAAATTGACTTGTAGGAAAGGGGTACCAAGAGGTGGTTAAAGGATGTTTAATTGCATGTACGTGATATTAACAAGTTAATTGTATCAATATATGGGGAAAGTGACTCTTATAGGTTGCAAAGATACTCTAATATGGTGAAAAGTGACTTACATGGTTGATTAGAAACAAAATACGGAACAAAATTGACCTGTATGAAAGTGGAACTAATAGGTTGTAAAAGGATGTCAAATTGGATGTATATGATGTTAACATGTTAATTATACAAATAGATTGTGGAAAGTGACTCATATAGGGTGCAAAATGACTCTAATATGGTGAAAAGTGACTTACATGGTTAATTAGAACCAAAATATAGACCAAAATTGACTTGTATGAATGTGGCACTAAGAGGAGGTAAAAGGATTTCTAATTGCATGTACATGATGTTAACATGTTAATTGTACCAATATATGATGGTAAGTGACTTTTATTAGGTGCAAAGTGACTCTAATATGGTGAGAAGTCACTTACATGATTGATTAGAGCCAAAATGTGGCCCAAAATTGACTTGTTGGAAAGGGGTTCCAAGAGGTGGTTAAAGGATGGTTAATTGCATGTACATGATATTAACATGTTAATTGTATCAATATATGGGGAAAGTGACTCTTATAGGGTGCAAAGTGACTCCAATATTGGGAAAGTGACTTACATGGTTGATTAGAGCCAAAATGTGAAATAAAATTAGCTTGTATGAATGTGGCATTAATAAGTGGTAAAAGGATGTCAAATTGGATGTATATGATGTTAACATGTTAATTATTGTATATATGGTGGAAAGTGACTCTTATAGGATCAAAGTGACTCCAATATGGTGAAAAGTGACTTACATGGTTGATTAGATACAACATGTGGAACAAAATTGACCTGTATGAAAGTGGAACTAATAGGTGGTAAAAGGATGTCAAATTGGATGTATATAATGTTAACATGTTAATTATACAAATAGTTGTGGAAAGTGACTCATATAAGGTGCAAAATGACTTTAGCATGGTGAAAAGTGACTTACATGGTTAATTAGAACCAAAATGTAGACCAAAACTGACTTGTATGAATGTGGCACTAAGAGGTTGTAAAAGGATTTCTAATTGAATGTACATGATGTTAACATGTTAATTGTACCAATATATGATGGCAAGTGACTCTTATAAGGTGCAAAGTGACTATAATATGGTGAGAAGTCACTTACATGATTGATTAGAGCCAAAATTTGGCCCAAAATTGACTTGTAGGAAAAGGGTACCAAGAGGTGGTTAAAGGATGTTTAATTGCATGTACGTGATATCAACATGTTAATTGTATAAATATATGGGGAAAGTGACTCTTATATTGAGCAAAGTGACTCTAATATGGTGAAAAGTGACTTACATGGTTGATTAGAGCCAAAATGTGGAATAAAATTAACTTGTATGAAAGTGGCATTAATAGGCGGTAAAAGGATGTCAAATTGGATATATATGATGTTAACATGTTAATTCTTGTATATATGGTGGAAAGTGACTCATATAGGGTGCAAAATGACTCTAATATGGTGAAAAGTGACTTACATTGTGGCTTAGAACCAAAATGTGGAACTAAATTGATCTGTATGATAGTAGAATTAAGAGGTGGTAAAACGATGTCAAATCGGATGTATATGATGTTAACATGTTAATTGTACAAATATATGGTGGAACTCATATAGGGTGCAAAATGACTCTAATATGGTGAAAAGTGACTTACATGGTTAATTGGAACCAAAATGTAGACCAAAACTGACTTGTATGAATGTGGCACTAAGATGTGGTAAAAGGATTTCTAATTGCATGTACATGATGTTAACATGTTAATTGTACCAATATATGATGGCAAGTGACTCTTATAAGGTGCAAAGTGACTATAATATGGTGAGAAGTCACTTACATGATTGATTAGAGCCAAAATGTGGCCCAAAATTGACTTGTAGGAAAGGGGTACCAAGTGGTGGTTAAAGGATGTTTAATTGCATTTACGTGATATTAACATGTTAATTGTATCAATATATGGGGAAAGTGACTCTTATAGGTAGCAAAGATACTCTAATATGGAGAAAAGTGACTTACATGGTTGATTAGAACCAAAATACGGAACAAAATTGACCTGTATGAAAGTGGAACTAATAGGTGGTAAAAGGATGTCAAATTGGATGTATATGATGTTAACATGTTAATTATACAAATAGATTGTGGAAAGTGACTCATATAGGGTGCAAAATGACTCTAATATGGTGAAAAGTGACTTACATGGTTAATTAGAACCAAAATGTGGACCAAAATTGACTTGTATGAATGTGGCACTAAGAGGTGGTAAAAGGATTTCTAATTGCATGTACATGATTTTAACATGTTAATTGTACCAATATATGATGGCAAGTGACTTTTATAAGGTGCAAAGTGACTCTAATATGGTGAGAAGTCACTTACATGATTGATTAGAGCCAAAATGTGGCCC
Organism: Apium graveolens; assembly: GCF_009905375.1. Classification (NCBI taxonomy): domain Eukaryota; kingdom Viridiplantae; phylum Streptophyta; class Magnoliopsida; order Apiales; family Apiaceae; genus Apium; species Apium graveolens. The sequence continues at coordinate 75,030 of NW_027417441.1, forward strand.
AAAATTGACTTGTAGGAAATGGGTACCAAGAGGTGGTTAAAGGATGTTTAATTGCATGTACATGATATTAACATGTTAATTATATCAATATATGGGGAAAGTGACTCTTATAGGGTGCAAAGTGACTCTAATATGGTAAAAGTGACTTACATGGTTGATTACAGCTAAAATCTGGAAGAAAATTAACTTGTATGAAAGTGGCATTAATAGGTGGTAAAAGGATGTCAAAATGGATATATATGATGTTAACATGTTAATTGTTGGATATATGGTGGAAAGTGACTTCTATAGGGTGCAAAATGACTCTAATATGGTGAAAAATGACTTACATGGTTGATTATAACCAAAATGTGGAACAAAATTGATATGTATGAAAGTAGAATTAAGAGGTGGTAAAAGATTGTCAAATCGGATTTATGATGTTAACATGTTAATTGTACAAATATATGGTGGAAAGTTACTCATATAGGGTGCCAAATGACTCTAATATGGTGAAAAGTGACTTACATGGTTAATTAGAACCAAAATGTGGACCAAAATTGACTTGTATGGATGTGGCACTAAGAGGTGGTAAAAGAATTTCTAATTGCATGTACATGATGTAAACATGTTAATTGTACCAATATATGATGGCAAGTCTCTTATAAGGTGCAAAGTGACTCTAATATGGTGAGAAGTCACTTACATGATTGATTAGAGCCAAAATGTGGACCAAAATTGACTTGTAGGAAAGGGGTACCAAGAGGTGGTTAAAGGATGTTTAATTGCATGTACATGATGTTAGCATGTTAATTTTATCAATATATGGGGAAAGTGACTCTTATAGGATGCAAAGTGACTCTAATATAGTGAAAATTGACTTATATGGTTGATTAGAGCCAAAATGTGGAATAAAATTAAATTGTATGAATGTGGAATTAATAAGTGGTAAAAGGATGTCAAATTGGATGTATATGATGTTAACATGTTAATTGTTGTATATATGGTGGAAAGTGACTCCTATAGGGTCAAAAATGACTCTAATATGGTGAAAAGTGACTTACATGGTATATTAGAACCAAAATGTGGAATAAAATTGATCTGTATGAAAGTGGAATTAAGAGGTGGTAAAAGGATGTCAAATCGGATGTATATGATGTTAACATGTTAATTGTACAAATATATGGTGGAAAGTGACTCATATAGGGTGCAAAATGACTCTAATATGGTGAAAACTGACTTACATGGTTAATTGGAACCAAAATGTAGACCAAAACTGACTTGTATGAATGTGGCACTAAGATGTGGTAAAAGGATTTCTAATTGCATGTACATGATGTTAACATGTTAATTGTTCCAATATATGATGTCAAGTGACTCTTATAAGGTGCAAAGTGACTATAATATGGTGAGAAGTCACTTACATGATTGATTAGAGCCAAAATGTGGCCCAAAATTGACTTGTAGGAAAGGGGTACCAAGTGGTGGTTAAAGGATGTTTAATTGCATGTACGTGATATTAACATGTTAATTGTATAAATATATGGGGAAAGTGACTCTTATAGGTTGCAAAGATACTCTAATATGGTGAAAAGTGACTTACATGGTTGATTAGAACCAAAATGCGGAACAAAATTGACCAGTATGAAAGTGGAACTAATAGGTGGTAAAAGGATGTCAAATCGGATGTATATTGTTAACATGTTAATTGTACAAATATATGGTGGAAAGTTACTCATATAGGGTGCCAAATGACTCTAATATTGTGAAAAGTGACTTACATGTTATATTAGAACCAAAATGTGGAACAAAATTGATCTGTTATGAAAGTGGAATTAAGAGGTGGTAAAAGGATGTCAAATTGGATGTATATGATGTTAACATGTTAATTGTACAAATATATGGTGGAAAGTGACTCATATAGGGTGCAAAATGACTCTAATATGGTGAAAAGTGACTTACATGGTTAATTAGAACCAAAATGTGGCCCAAAATTGACTTGTATGAATGTGGCACTAAGAGGTGGTAAAGGGATTTCTAATTGCATGTACATGATGTTAACATGTTAATTGTACCAATATAAGATGGCAAGTCTGTTATAAGGTGCAAAGTGACTCTAATATGGTGAGAAGTCACTTACATGATTGATTAGAGCCAAAATGTGGACCAAAATTGACTTGTAGGAAAGGGGTACCAAGAGGTGGTTAAAGGATGTTTAATTGCATGTACATGATGTTAACATGTTAATTTTATCAATATATGGGGAAAGTGACTCTTATAGGGTGCAAAGTGACTCTAATATAGTTAAAAGTGACTTATATGGTTGATTAGAGCCAAAATGTGGAATAAAATTAAATTGTATGAATGTGGCATTAATAAGTGGTAAAAGGATGTCAAATTGGATGTATATGATGTTAACATGTTAATTGTTGTATATATGATGGAAAGTGACTCCTATAGGGTTAAAAATGACTCTAATATGGTGAAAAGTGACTTACATGGTATATTAGAACCAAAATGTGGAACAAAATTGATCTGTATGAAAGTGGAATTAAGAGGTGGTAAAAGGATGTCAAATTGGATGTATATGATGTTAACATGTTAATTGTACAAATATATGGTGGAAAGTGACTCATATAGGGTGCAAAATGACTCTAATATGGTGAAAAGTGACTTACATGGTTAATTAGAACCAAAATGTGGACCAAAATTGACTTGTATGAATGTGGCACTAAGAGGTGGTAAAAGGATTTCTAATTGCCTGTACATGATGTTAACATGTTAATTGTACCAATATATGATGGCAAGTGACTTTTATAAGGTGCAAAGTGACTCTAATATGGTGAGAAGTCACTTACATGATTGATTAGAGCCAAAATGTGGCCCAAAATTGACTTGTTGGAAAGGGGTTCGAAGAGGTGGTTAAAGGATGGTTAATTGCATGTACATGATATTAACATGTTAATTGTATCAATATATGGGGAAAGTGACTCTTATAGGGTGCAAAGTGACTCCAATATGGGGAAAGTGACTTACATGGTTGATTAGAGCCAAAATGTGGAATAAAATTAGCTTGTATGAATGTGGCATTAATAATTGGTAAACGGATGTCAAATTGGATGTATATGATGTTAACATGTTAATTATTATATATATGGTGGAAAGTGACTCTTATAGGGTGCAAAGTGACTCCAATATGGTGAAAAGTGACTTACATGGTTGATTAGATCCAAAATGTGGAACAAAATTGACCTGTATGATAGTGGAACTAATAGGTGGTAAAAGGATGTCAAATTGGATGTATATGATGTTAACATGTTAATTATACAAATAGTTGTGGAAAGTGACTCATATAAGGTGCAAAATGACTTTAGCATGGTGAAAAGTGACTTACATGGTTAATTAGAACCAAAATGTAGACCAAAACTGACTTGTATGAATGTGGCACTAAGAGGTTGTAAAAGGATTTCTAATTGCATGTACATGATGTTAACATGTTAATTGTACCAATATATGATGGCAAGTGACTCTTATAAGGTGCAAAGTGACTATAATATGGTGAGAAGTCACTTACATGATTGATTAGAGCCAAAATGTGGCCCAAAATTGATTTGTAGGAAAAGGGTACCAAGAGATGGTTAAAGAATGCTTAATTGCATGTACGTGATATTAACATGTTAATTGTATCAATATATGGGGAAAGTGACTCTTATAGGGTGCAAAGGGACTCTAATAAGGTGAAAAGTGACTTACATGGTTGATTAGAGCCAAAATGTGAATAAAATTAACTTGTATGAAAGTGGCATTAATAGGCGGTAAAAGGATGTCAAATTGGATATATATGATGTTAACATGTTAATTGTTGTATATATGGTGGAAAGTGACTCCTATAGGGTGCAAAATGACTCCAATATGGTGAAAAGTGACTTACATGGTGTATTAGAACCAAAATGTGGAACAAAATTGATCTGTATGAAAGTAGAATTAAGAGGTGGTAAAACGATGTCAAATCGGATGTATATGATGTTAACATGTTAATTGTACAAATATATGGTGGAAAGTGACTCATATAGGGTGCAAAATGACTGTAATATGGTGAAAAGTGACTTACATGGTTAATTGGAACCAAAATGTAGACCAAAACTGACTTGTATGAATGTGGCACTAAGATGTGGTAAAAGGATTTCTAATTGCATGTACATGATGTTAACATGTTAATTGTACCAATATATGATGGCAAGTGACTCTTATAAGGTGCAAAGTGACTATAATATGGTGAGAAGTCACTTACATGATTGATTAGAGCCAAAATGTGGCCCAAAATTGACTTGTAGGAAAGGGGTACCAAGAGGTGGTTAAAGGATGTTTAATTGCATGTACGTGATATTAACAAGTTAATTGTATCAATATATGGGGAAAGTGACTCTTATAGGTTGCAAAGATACTCTAATATGGTGAAAAGTGACTTACATGGTTGATTAGAAACAAAATACGGAACAAAATTGACCTGTATGAAAGTGGAACTAATAGGTTGTAAAAGGATGTCAAATTGGATGTATATGATGTTAACATGTTAATTATACAAATAGATTGTGGAAAGTGACTCATATAGGGTGCAAAATGACTCTAATATGGTGAAAAGTGACTTACATGGTTAATTAGAACCAAAATATAGACCAAAATTGACTTGTATGAATGTGGCACTAAGAGGAGGTAAAAGGATTTCTAATTGCATGTACATGATGTTAACATGTTAATTGTACCAATATATGATGGTAAGTGACTTTTATTAGGTGCAAAGTGACTCTAATATGGTGAGAAGTCACTTACATGATTGATTAGAGCCAAAATGTGGCCCAAAATTGACTTGTTGGAAAGGGGTTCCAAGAGGTGGTTAAAGGATGGTTAATTGCATGTACATGATATTAACATGTTAATTGTATCAATATATGGGGAAAGTGACTCTTATAGGGTGCAAAGTGACTCCAATATTGGGAAAGTGACTTACATGGTTGATTAGAGCCAAAATGTGAAATAAAATTAGCTTGTATGAATGTGGCATTAATAAGTGGTAAAAGGATGTCAAATTGGATGTATATGATGTTAACATGTTAATTATTGTATATATGGTGGAAAGTGACTCTTATAGGATCAAAGTGACTCCAATATGGTGAAAAGTGACTTACATGGTTGATTAGATACAACATGTGGAACAAAATTGACCTGTATGAAAGTGGAACTAATAGGTGGTAAAAGGATGTCAAATTGGATGTATATAATGTTAACATGTTAATTATACAAATAGTTGTGGAAAGTGACTCATATAAGGTGCAAAATGACTTTAGCATGGTGAAAAGTGACTTACATGGTTAATTAGAACCAAAATGTAGACCAAAACTGACTTGTATGAATGTGGCACTAAGAGGTTGTAAAAGGATTTCTAATTGCATGTACATGATGTTAACATGTTAATTGTACCAATATATGATGGCAAGTGACTCTTATAAGGTGCAAAGTGACTATAATATGGTGAGAAGTCACTTACATGATTGATTAGAGCCAAAATGTGGCCCAAAATTGACTTGTAGGAAAAGGGTACCAAGAGGTGGTTAAAGGATGTTTAATTGCATGTACGTGATATCAACATGTTAATTGTATAAATATATGGGGAAAGTGACTCTTATATTGAGCAAAGTGACTCTAATATGGTGAAAAGTGACTTACATGGTTGATTAGAGCCAAAATGTGGAATAAAATTAACTTGTATGAAAGTGGCATTAATAGGCGGTAAAAGGATGTCAAATTGGATATATATGATGTTAACATGTTAATTCTTGTATATATGGTGGAAAGTGACTCATATAGGGTGCAAAATGACTCTAATATGGTGAAAAGTGACTTACATGGTGGATTAGAACCAAAATGTGGAACAAAATTGATCTGTATGAAAGTAAAATTAAGAGGTGGTAAAAGGATGTCAAATCGGATGTATATGATGTTAACATGTTAATTGTACAAATATATGGTGGAAAGTGACTCATATAGGGTGCAAAATGACTCTAATATGGTGAAAAGTGACTTACATGGTTAATTGGAACCAAAATGTAGACCAAAACTGACTTGTATGAATGTGACACTAAGATGTGGTAAAAGGATTTCTAATTGCATGTACATGATGTTAACATGTTAATTGTTCCAATATATGATGTCAAGTGACTCTTATAAGGTGCAAAGTGACTATAATATGGTGAGAAGTCACTTACATGATTGATTAGAGCCAAAATGTGGCCCAAAATTGTAGGAAAGGGGTACCAAGTGGTGGTTAAAGGATGTTTAATTGCATGTACGTGATATTAACATGTTAATTGTATCAATATATGGGGAAAGTGACTCTTATAGGTTGCAAAGATACTCTAATATGGTGAAAAGTGACTTACATGGTTGATTAGAACCAAAATGCGGAACAAAATTGACCTGTATGAAAGTGGAACTAATAGGTGGTAAAAGGATGTCAAATCGGATGTATATGATGTTAACATGTTAATTGTACAAATATATGGTGGAAAGTTACTCATATAGGGTGCCAAATGACTCTAATATTGTGAAAAGTGACTTACATGTTATATTAGAACCAAAATGTGGAACAAAATTGATCTGTTATGAAAGTGGAATTAAGAGGTGGTAAAAGGATGTCAAATTGGATGTATATGATGTTAACATGTTAATTGTACATATATATGGTGGAAAGTGACTCATATAGGGTGCAAAATGACTCTAAAATAAGGAAAAGTGACTTACATGGTTAATTAGAACCAAAATGTAGACCAAAACTGACTTGTATGAATGTGGCACTAAGAGGTTGTAAAAGGATTTCTAATTGCATGTACATGATGTTAACATATTAATTGTACCAATATATGATGTCAAGTGACTCTTATAAGGTGCAAAGTGACTATAATATGGTGAGAAGTCACTTACATGATTGATTAGAGCCAAAATGTGGCCCAAAATTGACTTGTAGGAAAAGGGTACCAAGAGGTGGTTAAAGGATGTTTAATTGCATGTACTTGATATTAACATGTTAATTGTATCAATATATGGGGAAAGTGACTTTTATAGGGTGCAAAGTGACTCTAATAAGGTGAAAAGTGACTTACATGGTTGATTAGAGCCAAAATGTGGAATAAAATTAACTTGTATGAAAGTGACATTAATAGGCGGTAAAAGGATGTCAAATTGGATATATATGATGTTAACATGTTAATTGTTGTATATATGGTGGAAAGTGACTCCTATAGGGTGCAAAATGACTCTAATATGGTGAAAAGTGACTTACATTGTGGCTTAGAACCAAAATGTGGAACTAAATTGATCTGTATGATAGTAGAATTAAGAGGTGGTAAAACGATGTCAAATCGGATGTATATGATGTTAACATGTTAATTGTACAAATATATGGTGGAAAGTGACTCATATAGGGTGCAAAATGACTCTAATATGGTGAAAAGTGACTTACATGGTTAATTGGAACCAAAATGTAGACCAAAACTGACTTGTATGAATGTGGCACTAAGATGTGGTAAAAGGATTTCTAATTGCATGTACATGATGTTAACATGTTAATTGTACCAATATATGATGGCAAGTGACTCTTATAAGGTGCAAAGTGACTATAATATGGTGAGAAGTCACTTACATGATTGATTAGAGCCAAAATGTGGCCCAAAATTGACTTGTAGGAAAGGGGTACCAAGTGGTGGTTAAAGGATGTTTAATTGCATTTACGTGATATTAACATGTTAATTGTATCAATATATGGGGAAAGTGACTCTTATAGGTAGCAAAGATACTCTAATATGGAGAAAAGTGACTTACATGGTTGATTAGAACCAAAATACGGAACAAAATTGACCTGTATGAAAGTGGAACTAATAGGTGGTAAAAGGATGTCAAATTGGATGTATATGATGTTAACATGTTAATTATACAAATAGATTGTGGAAAGTGACTCATATAGGGTGCAAAATGACTCTAATATGGTGAAAAGTGACTTACATGGTTAATTAAAACCAAAATGTGGACCAAAATTGACTTGTATGAATGTGGCACTAAGAGGTGGTAAAAGGATTTCTAATTGCATGTACATGATGTTAACATGTTAATTGTACCAATATATGATGGCAAGTGACTTTTATAAGGTGCAAAGTGACTCTAATATGGTGAGAAGTCACTTACATGATTGATTAGAGCCAAAATGTGGCCCAAAATTGACTTGTAGGAAATGGGTACCAAGAGGTGGTTAAAGGATGTTTAATTGCATGTACATGATATTAACATGTTAATTATATCAATATATGGGGAAAGTGACTCTTATAGGGTGCAAAGTGACTCTAATATGGTAAAAAGTGACTTACATGGTTGATTACAGCTAAAATCTGGAAGAAAATTAACTTGTATGAAAGTGGCATTAATAGGTGGTAAAAGGATGTCAAAATGGATATATATGATGTTAACATGTTAATTGTTGGATATATGGTGGAAAGTGACTTCTATAGGGTGCAAAATGACTCTAATATGGTGAAAAATGACTTACATGGTTGATTATAACCAAAATGTGGAACAAAATTGATATGTATGAAAGTAGAATTAAGAGGTGGTAAAAGATTGTCAAATCGGATGTATATGATGTTAACATGTTAATTGTACAAATATATGGTGGAAAGTTACTCATATAGGGTGCCAAATGACTCTAATATGGTGAAAAGTGACTTACATGGTTAATTAGAACCAAAATGTGGACCAAAATTGACTTGTATGGATGTGGCACTAAGAGGTGGTAAAAGAATTTCTAATTGCATGTACATGATGTAAACATGTTAATTGTACCAATATATGATGGCAAGTCTCTTATAAGGTGCAAAGTGACTCTAATATGGTGAGAAGTCACTTACATGATTGATTAGAGCCAAAATGTGGACCAAAATTGACTTGTAGGAAAGGGGTACCAAGAGGTGGTTAAAGGATGTTTAATTGCATGTACATGATGTTAACATGTTAATTTTATCAATATATGGGGAAAGTGACTCTTATAGGATGCAAAGTGACTCTAATATAGTGAAAATTGACTTATATGGTTGATTAGAGCCAAAATGTGGAATAAAATTAAATTGTATGAATGTGGAATTAATAAGTGGTAAAAGGATGTCAAATTGGATGTATATGATGTTAACATGTTAATTGTTGTATATATGGTGGAAAGTGACTCCTATAGGGTCAAAAATGACTCTAATATGGTGAAAAGTGACTTACATGGTATATTAGAACCAAAATGTGGAACAAAATTGATCTGTATGAAAGTGGAATTAAGAGGTGGTAAAAGGATGTCAAATCGGATGTATATGATGTTAACATGTTAATTGTACAAATATATGGTGGAAAGTGACTCATATAGGGTGCAAAATGACTCTAATATGGTGAAAACTGACTTACATGGTTAATTGGAACCAAAATGTAGACCAAAACTGACTTGTATGAATGTGGCACTAAGATGTGGTAAAAGGATTTCTAATTGCATGTACATGATGTTAACATGTTAATTCTTCCAATATATGATGTCAAGTGACTCTTATAAGGTGCAAAGTGACTATAATATGGTGAGAAGTCACTTACATGATAGATTAGAGCCAAAATGTGGCCCAAAATTGACTTGTTGGAAAGGGGTTCGAAGAGGTGGTTAAAGGATGGTTAATTGCATGTACATGATATTAACATGTTAATTGTATCAATATATGGGGAAAGTGACTCTTATAGGGTGCAAAGTGACTCCAATATGGGGAAAGTGACTTACATGGTTGATTAGAGCCAAAATGTGGAATAAAATTAGCTTGTATGAATGTGGCATTAATAATTGGTAAACGGATGTCAAATTGGATGTATATGATGTTAACATGTTAATTATTATATATATGGTGGAAAGTGACTCTTATAGGGTGCAAAGTGACTCCAATATGGTGAAAAGTGACTTACATGGTTGATTAGATCCAAAATGTGGAACAAAATTGACCTGTATGATAGTGGAACTAATAGGTGGTAAAAGGATGTCAAATTGGATGTATATGATGTTAACATGTTAATTATACAAATAGTTGTGGAAAGTGACTCATATAAGGTGCAAAATGACTTTAGCATGGTGAAAAGTGACTTACATGGTTAATTAGAACCAAAATGTAGACCAAAACTGACTTGTATGAATGTGGCACTAAGAGGTTGTAAAAGGATTTCTAATTGCATGTACATGATGTTAACATGTTAATTGTACCAATATATGATGGCAAGTGACTCTTATAAGGTGCAAAGTGACTATAATATGGTGAGAAGTCACTTACATGATTGATTAGAGCCAAAATGTGGCCCAAAATTGACTTGTAGGAAAAGGGTACCAAGAGAGTGGTTAAAGGAATGTTTAATTGCATGTACGTGATATTAACATGTTAATTGTATCAATATATGGGGAAAGTGACTCTTATAGGGTGCAAAGGGACTCTAATAAGGTGAAAAGTGACTTACATGGTTGATTAGAGCCAAAATGTGGAATAAAATTAACTTGTATGAAAGTGGCATTAATAGGCGGTAAAAGGATGTCAAATTGGATATATATGATGTTAACATGTTAATTGTTGTATATATGGTGGAAAGTGACTCCTATAGGGTGCAAAATGACTCTAATATGGTGAAAAGTGACTTACATGGTGGATTAGAACCAAAATGTGGAACAAAATTGATCTGTATGAAAGTAGAATTAAGAGGTGGTAAAACGATGTCAAATCGGATGTATATGATGTGAACATGTTAATTGTACAAATATATGGTGGAAAGTGACTCATATAGGGTGCAAAATGACTGTAATATGGTGAAAAGTGACTTACATGGTTAATTGGAACCAAAATGTAGACCAAAACTGACTTGTATGAATGTGGCACTAAGATGTGGTAAAAGGATTTCTAATTGCATGTACATGATGTTAACATGTTAATTGTACCAATATATGATGGCAAGTGACTCTTATAAGGTGCAAAGTGACTATAATATGGTGAGAAGTCACTTACATGATTGATTAGAGCCAAAATGTGGCCCAAAATTGACTTGTAGGAAAGGGGTACCAAGAGGTGGTTAAAGGATGTTTAATTGCATGTACGTGATATTAACAAGTTAATTGTATCAATATATGGGGAAAGTGACTCTTATAGGTTGCAAAGATACTCTAATATGGTGAAAAGTGACTTACATGGTTGATTAGAAACAAAATACGGAACAAAATTGACCTGTATGAAAGTGGAACTAATAGGTTGTAAAAGGATGTCAAATTGGATGTATATGATGTTAACATGTTAATTATACAAATAGATTGTGGAAAGTGACTCATATAGGGTGCAAAATGACTCTAATATGGTGAAAAGTGACTTACATGGTTAATTAGAACCAAAATATAGACCAAAATTGACTTGTATGAATGTGGCACTAAGAGGAGGTAAAAGGATTTCTAATTGCATGTACATGATGTTAACATGTTAATTGTACCAATATATGATGGTAAGTGACTTTTATTAGGTGCAAAGTGACTCTAATATGGTGAGAAGTCACTTACATGATTGATTAGAGCCAAAATGTGGCCCAAAATTGACTTGTTGGAAAGGGGTTCCAAGAGGTGGTTAAAGGATGGTTAATTGCATGTACATGATATTAACATGTTAATTGTATCAATATATGGGGAAAGTGACTCTTATAGGGTGCAAAGTGACTCCAATATTGGGAAAGTGACTTACATGGTTGATTAGAGCCAAAATGTGAAATAAAATTAGCTTGTATGAATGTGGCATTAATAAGTGGTAAAAGGATGTCAAATTGGATGTATATGATGTTAACATGTTAATTATTGTATATATGGTGGAAAGTGACTCTTATAGGATCAAAGTGACTCCAATATGGTGAAAAGTGACTTACATGGTTGATTAGATACAACATGTGGAACAAAATTGACCTGTATGAAAGTGGAACTAATAGGTGGTAAAAGGATGTCAAATTGGATGTATATAATGTTAACATGTTAATTATACAAATAGTTGTGGAAAGTGACTCATATAAGTTGCAAAATGACTTTAGCATGGTGAAAAGTGACTTACATGGTTAATTAGAACCAAAATGTAGACCAAAACTGACTTGTATGAATGTGGCACTAAGAGGTTGTAAAAGGATTTCTAATTGCATGTACATGATGTTAACATGTTAATTGTACCAATATATGATGGCAAGTGACTCTTATAAGGTGCAAAGTGACTATAATATGGTGAGAAGTCACTTACATGATTGATTAGAGCCAAAATGTGGCCCAAAATTGAATTGTAGGAAAAGGGTACCAAGAGGTGGTTAAAGGATGTTTAATAGCATGTACGTGATATCAACATGTTAATTGTATAAATATATGGGGAAAGTGACTCTTATACTGAGCAAAGTGACTCTAATATGGTGAAAAGTGACTTACATGGTTGATTAGAGCCAAAATGTGGAATAAAATTAACTTGTATGAAAGTGGCATTAATAGGCGGTAAAAGGATGTCAAATTGGATATATATGATGTTAACATGTTAATTGTTGTATATATGGTGGAAAGTGACTCATATAGGGTGCAAAATGACTCTAATATGGTGAAAAGTGACTTACATGGTGGATTAGAACCAAAATTGTGGAACAAAATTGATCTGTATGAAAGTAGAATTAAGAGGTGGTAAAAGGATGTCAAATCGGATGTATATGATGTTAACATGTTAATTGTACAAATATATGGTGGAAAGTGACTCATATAGGGTGCAAAATGACTCTAATATGGTGAAAAGTGACTTACATGGTTAATTGGAACCAAAATGTAGACCAAAACTGACTTGTATGAATGTGGACACTAAGATGTGGTAAAAGGATTTCTAATTGCATGTACATGATGTTAACATGTTAATTGTTCCAATATATGATGTCAAGTGACTCTTATAAGGTGCAAAGTGACTATAATATGGTGAGAAGTCACTTACATGATTGATTAGAGCCAAAATGTGGCCCAAAATGACTTGTAGGAAAGGGGTACCAAGTGGTGGTTAAAGGATGTTTAATTGCATGTACGTGATATTAACATGTTAATTGTATCAATATATGGGGAAAGTGACTCTTATAGGGTGCAAAGTGACTCCAATATGGGGAAAAGTGACTTACATGGTTGATTAGAGCCAAAATGTGGAATAAAATTAACTTGTATGAATGTGGCATTAATAAGTGGTAAAAGGATGTCAAATTGGATGTATATGATGTTAACATGTTAATTATTGTATATATGGTGGAAAGTGACTCTTATAGGGTGCAAAGTGACTCTAATATGGTGAAAAGTGACTTACATGGTTGATTAGATCCAAAATGTGGAACAAAATTGACCTGTATGATAGTGGAACTAATAGGTGGTAAAAGGATGTCAAATTGGATGTATATGATGTTAACATGTTAATTATACAAATATATGTGGAAAGTGACTCATATAAGGTGCAAAATGACTTAAGCATGGTGAAAAGTGACTTACATGGTTAATTAGAACCAAAATGTAGACCAAAACTGACTTGTATGAATGTGGCACTAAGAGGTTGTAAAAGGATTTCTAATTGCATGTACATGATGTTAACATGTTAATTGTACCAATATATGATGTCAAGTGACTCTTATAAGGTGCAAAGTGACTATAATATGGTGAGAAGTCACTTACATGATTGATTAGAGCCAAAATGTGGCCCAAAATTGACTTGTAGGAAAAGGGTACCAAGAGGTGGTTAAAGGATGTTTAATTGCATGTACTTGATATTAACATGTTAATTGTATCAATATATGGGGAAAGTGACTTTTATAGGGTGCAAAGTGACTCTAATAAGGTGAAAAGTGACTTACATGGTTGATTAGAGCCAAAATGTGGAATAAAATTACTTGTATGAAAGTGACATTAATAGGCGGTAAAAGGATGTCAAATTGGATATATATGATGTTAACATGTTAATTGTTGTATATATGGTGGAAAGTGACTCCTATAGGGTGCAAAATGACTCTAATATGGTGAAAAGTGACTTACATTGTGGCTTAGAACCAAAATGTGGAACTAAATTGATCTGTATGATAGTAGAATTAAGAGGTGGTAAAACGATGTCAAATCGGATGTATATGATGTTAACATGTTAATTGTACAAATATATGGTGGAAAGTGACTCATATAGGGTGCAAAATGACTCTAATATGGTGAAAAGTGACTTACATGGTTAATTGGAACCAAAATGTAGACCAAAACTGACTTGTATGAATGTGGCACTAAGATGTGGTAAAAGGATTTCTAATTGCATGTACATGATGTTAACATGTTAATTGTACCAATATATGATGGCAAGTGACTCTTATAAGGTGCAAAGTGACTATAATATGGTGAGAAGTCACTTACATGATTGATTAGAGCCAAAATGTGGCCCAAAATTGACTTGTAGGAAAGGGGTACCAAGATGGTGGTTAAAGGATGTTTAATTGCATTTACGTGATATTAACATGTTAATTGTATCAATATATGGGGAAAGTGACTCTTATAGGTAGCAAAGATACTCTAATATGGAGAAAAGTGACTTACATGGTTGATTAGAACCAAAATACGGAACAAAATTGACCTGTATGAAAGTGGAACTAATAGGTGGTAAAAGGATGTCAAATTGGATGTATATGATGTTAACATGTTAATTATACAAATAGATTGTGGAAAGTGACTCATATAGGGTGCAAAATGACTCTAATATGGTGAAAAGTGACTTACATGGTTAATTAGAACCAAAATGTGGACCAAAATTGACTTGTATGAATGTGGCACTAAGAGGTGGTAAAAGGATTTCTAATTGCATGTACATGATGTTAACATGTTAATTGTACCAATATATGATGGCAAGTGACTTTATAAGGTGCAAAGTGACTCTAATATGGTGAGAAGTCACTTACATGATTGATTAGAGCCAAAATGTGGCCCAAAATTGACTTGTAGGAAATGGGTACCAAGAGGTGGTTAAAGGATGTTTAATTGCATGTACATGATATTAACATGTTAATTATATCAATATATGGGGAAAGTGACTCTTATAGGGTGCAAAGTGACTCTAATATGGTAAAAAGTGACTTACATGGTTGATTACAGCTAAAATCTGGAAGAAAATTAACTTGTATGAAAAGTGGCATTAATAGGTGGTAAAAGGATGTCAAAATGGATATATATGATGTTAACATGTTAATTGTTGGATATATGGTGGAAAGTGACTTCTATAGGGTGCAAAATGACTCTAATATGGTGAAAAAATGACTTACATGGTTGATTATAACCAAAATGTGGAACAAAATTGATATGTATGAAAGTAGAATTAAGAGGTGGTAAAAGATTGTCAAATCGGATGTATATGATGTTAACATGTTAATTGTACAAATATATGGTGGAAAGTTACTCATATAGGGTGCCAAATGACTCTAATATGGTGAAAAGTGACTACATGGTTAATTAGAACCAAAATGTGGACCAAAATTGACTTGTATGGATCTGGCACTAAGAGGTGGTAAAAGAATTTCTAATTGCATGTACATGATGTAAACATGTTAATTGTACCAATATATGATGGCAAGTCTCTTATAAGGTGCAAAGTGACTCTAATATGGTGAGAAGTCACTTACATGATTGATTAGAGCCAAAATGTGGACCAAAATTGACTTGTAGGAAAGGGGTACCAAGAGGTGGTTAAAGGATGTTTAATTGCATGTACATGATGTTAACATGTTAATTTTATCAATATATGGGGAAAGTGACTCTTATAGGGATGCAAAGTGACTCTAATATAGTGAAAAGTGACTTATATGGTTGATTAGAGCCAAAATGTGGAATAAAATTAAATTGTATGAATGTGGAATTAATAGTGGTAAAAGGATGTCAAATTGGATGTATATGATGTTAACATGTTAATTGTTGTATATATGGTGGAAAGTGACTCCTATAGGGTCAAAATGACTCTAATATGGTGAAAAGTGACTTACATGGTAGATTAGAACCAAAATGTGGAACAAAATTGATCTGTATGAAAGTGGAATTAAGAGGTGGTAAAAGGATGTCAAATCGGATGTATATGATGTTAACATGTTAATTGTACAAATATATGGTGGAAAGTGACTCATATAGGGTGCAAAATGACTCTAATATGGTGAAAACTGACTTACATGGTTAATTGGAACCAAAATGTAGACCAAAACTGACTTGTATGAATGTGGCACTAATATGTGGTAAAAGGATTTCTAATTGCATGTACATGATGTTACATGTTAATTGTTCCAATATATGATGTCAAGTGACTCTTATAAGGTGCAAAGTGACTATAATATGGTGAGAAGTCACTTACATGATTGATTAGAGCCAGAAATGTGGCCCAAAATTGACTTGTAGGAAAGGGGTATCAAGTGGTGGTTAAAGGATGTTTAATTGCATGTACGTGATATTAACATGTTAATTGTATCAATATATGGGGAAAGTGACTCTTATAGGTTGCAAAGATACTCTAATATGGTGAAAAGTGACTTACATGGTTGATTAGAACCAAAATGCGGAACAAAATTGACCTGTATGAAAGTGGAACTAATAGGTGGTAAAAGGATGTCAAATCGGATGTATATTGTTAACATGTTAATTGTACAAATATGGTGGAAAGTTACTCATATAGGGTGCCAAATGACTCTAATATTGTGAAAAGTGACTTACATGTTATATTAGAACCAAAATGTGGAACAAAATTGATCTGTTATGAAAGTGGAATTAAGAGGTGGTAAAAGGATGTCAAATTGGATGTATATGATGTTAACATGTTAATTGTACAAATATATGGTGGAAAGTGACTCATATAGGGTGCAAAATGACTCTAATATGGTGAAAAAGTGACTTACATGGATTAATTAGAACCAAAATGTGGCCCAAAATTGACTTGTATGAATGTGGCACTAAGAGGTGGTAAAGGGATTTCTAATTGCATGTACATGATGTTACATGTTAATTGTACCAATATAAGATGGCAAGTCTCTTATAAGGTGCAAACTGACTCTAATATGGTGAGAAGTCACATACATGATTGATTAGAGCCAAAATGTGGACCAAAATTGACTTGTAGGAAAGGGGTACCAAGAGGTGGTTAAAGGATGTTTAATTGCATGTACATGATTTAACATGTTAATTTTATCAATATATGGGGAAAGTGACTCTTATAGGGTGCAAAGTGACTCTAATATAGTGAAAAGTGACTTATATGGTTGATTAGAGCCAAAATGTGGAATAAAATTAAATTGTATGAATGTGGCATTAATAAGTGGTAAAAGGATGTCAAATTGGATGTATATGATGTTAACATGTTAATTGTTGTATATATGGTGGAAAGTGACTCCTATAGGGTTAAAAATGACTCTAATATGGTGAAAAGTGACTTACATGGTATATTAGAACCAAAATGTGGAACAAAATTGATCTGTATGAAAGTGGAATTAAGAGGTGGTAAAAGGATGTCAAATTGGATGTATATGATGTTAACATGTTAATTGTACAAATATATGGTGGAAGTGACTCATATAGGGTGCAAAATGACTCTAATATGGTGAAAAGTGACTTACATGGTTAATTAGAACCAAAATGTGGACCAAAATTGACTTGTATGAATGTGGCACTAAGAGGTGGTAAAAGGATTTCTAATTGCCTGTACATGATGTTAACATGTTAATTGTACCAATATATGATGGCAAGTGACTTTTATAAGGTGCAAAGTGACTCTAATATGGTGAGAAGTCACTTACATGATTGATTAGAGCCAAAATGTGGCCCAAAATTGACTTGTTGGAAAGGGGTTCGAAGAGGTGGTTAAAGGATGGTTAATTGCATGTACATGATATTAACATGTTAACTGTATCAATATATGGGGAAAGTGACTCTTATAAGGTGCAAAGTGACTCCAATATGGGGAAAGTGACTTACATGGTTGATTAGAGCCAAAATGTGGAATAAAATTAGCTTGTATGAATGTGGCATTAATAATTGGTAAACGGATGTCAAATTGGATGTATATGATGTTAACATGTTAATTATTATATATATGGTGGAAAGTGACTCTTATAGGGTGCAAAGTGACTCCAATATGGTGAAAAGTGACTTACATGGTTGATTAGATCCAAAATGTGGAACAAAATTGACCTGTATGATAGTGGAACTAATAGGTGGTAAAAGGATGTCAAATTGGATGTATATGATGTTAACATGTTTAATTATACAAATAGTTGTGGAAAGTGACTCATATAAGGTGCAAAATGACTTTAGCATGGTGAAAAGTGACTTACATGGTTAATTAGAACCAAAATGTAGACCAAAACTGACTTGTATGAATGTGGCACTAAGAGGTTGTAAAAGGATTTCTAATTGCATGTACATGATGTTAACATGTTAATTGTACCAATATATGATGGCAAGTGACTCTTATAAGGTGCAAAGTGACTATAATATGGTGAGAAGTCACTTACATGATTGATTAGAGCCAAAATGTGGCCCCAAAATTGACTTGTAGGAAAGGGTACCAAGAGGTGGTTAAAGGATGTTTAATTGCATGTACTTGATATTAACATGTTAATTGTATCAATATATGGGGAAAGTGACTCTTATAGGGTGCAAAGTGACTCTAATAAGGTGAAAAGTGACTTACATGGTTGATTAGAGCCAAAATGTGGAATAAAATTAACTTGTATGAAAGTGACATTAATAGGCGGTAAAAGGATGTCAAATTGGATATATATGATGTTAACATGTTAATTGTTGTATATATGGTGGAAAGTGACTCCTATAGGGTGCAAAATGACTCTAATATGGTGAAAAGTGACTTACATGGTGGCTTAGAACCAAAATGTGGAACTAAATTGATCTGTATGATAGTAGAATTAAGAGGTGGTAAAACGATGTCAAATCGGATGTATATGATGTTAACATGTTAATTGTACAAATATATGGTGGAAAGTGACTCATATAGGGTGCAAAATGACTCTAATATGGTGAAAAGTGACTTACATGGTTAATTGGAACCAAAATGTAGACCAAAACTGACTTGTATGAATGTGGCACTAAGATGTGGTAAAAGGATTTCTAATTGCATGTACATGATGTTAACATGTTAATTGTACCAATATATGATGGAAAGTGACTCTTATAAGGTGCAAAGTGACTATAATATGGTGAGAAGTCACTTACATGATTGATTAGAACCAAAATGAGGAACAAAATTGACTTGTAGGAAAGGGGTACCAAGTGGTGGTTAAAGGATGTTTAATTGCATTTACGTGATATTAACATGTTAATTGTATCAATATATGGGGAAAGTGACTCTTATAGGTAGCAAAGATACTCTAATATGGTAGAAAAGTGACTTACATGGTTGATTAGAACCAAAATACGGAACAAAATTGACCTGTATGAAAGTGGAACTAATAGGTGGTAAAAGGATGTCAAATTGGATGTATATGATGTTAACATGTTAATTATACAAATAGATTGTGGAAAGTGACTCATATAGGGTGCAAAATGACTCTAATATGGTGAAAAGTGACTTACATGGTTAATTAGAACCAAAATGTGGACCAAAATTGACTTGTATGAATGTGGCACTAAGAGGTGGTAAAAGGATTTCTAATTGCATGTACATGATGTTAACATGTTAATTGTACCAATATATGATGGCAAGTGACTTTTATAAGGTGCAAAGTGACTCTAATATGGTGAGAAGTCACTTACATGATTGATTAGAGCCAAAATGTGCCCAAATTGACTTGTAGGAAATGGGTACCAAGAGGTGGTTAAAGGATGTTTAATTGCATGTACATGATATTAACATGTTAATTATATCAATATATGGGGAAAGTGACTCTTATAGGGTGCAAAGTGACTCTAATATGGTAAAAAGTGACTTACATGGTTGATTACAGCTAAAATCTGGAAGAAAAATTAACTTGTATGAAAGTGGCATTAATAGGTGGTAAAAGGATGTCAAAATGGATATATATGATGTTAACATGTTAATTGTTGGATATATGGTGGAAAGTGACTTCTATAGGGTGCAAAATGACTCTAATATGGTGAAAAATGACTTACATGGTGATTATAACCAAATGTGGAACAAAATTGACCTGTATGAAAGTAGGAATCTAAGAGGTGGTAAAAGATTGTCAAATTGGATGTATATGATGTTAACATGTTAATTGTACAAATATATGTGGAAAGTGACTCATATAGGTGCCAAAATGACTTTATCATGGTGAAAAGTGACTTACATGGTTAATTAGAACCAAATGTAGACCAAAACTGACTTGTATGATGTGGCACTAAGAGGTTGTAAAAGGAATTTCTAATTGCATGTACATGATGTAACATGTTAATTGTACCAATATATGATGGCAAGTGACTCTTATAAGGTGCAAAGTGACTATAATATGGTGAGAAGTCACTTACATGATTGATTAGAGCCAAAATGTGGCCCAAAATTGACTTGTAGGAAAAGGGTACCAAGAGGTGGTTAAAGGATGTTTAATTGCATGTACTTGATAGTTAACATGTTAATTGTATCAATATATGGGGAAAGTGACCTCTTATAGGGTGCAAAGTGACTCTAATAGGTGAAAAGTGACTTACTATGGTTGATTAGAGCCAAAATGTGGAATAAAATAACTTGTATGAATGTGGAATTAATAAGTGGTAAAAGGATGTCAAATTGGATGTATATGATGTTAACATGTTAATTGTTGTATATATGGTGGAAAGTGACTCCTATAGGGTCAAAAATGACTCTAATATGGTGAAAAGTGACTTACATGGTATATTAGAACCAAAATGTGGAACTAAAATTGATCTGTATGAAAGTGGAATTAAGAGGTGGTAAAAGGATGTCAAATCGGATGTATATGATGTTAACATGTTAATTGTACAAATATATGGTGGAAAGTGACTCATATAGGGTGCAAAATGACTCTAATATGGTGAAAATTGACTTACATGGTTAATTGGAACCAAAATGTAGACCAAACTGACTTGTATGAAGTGTGGCACTAAGATGTGGTAAAAGGATTTCTAATTGCATGTACATGATGTTAACATGTTAATTGTTCCATATATGATGTCAAGTGACTCTTATAAGGTGCAAAGTGACTATAATATGGTGAGAAGTCACTTACATGATTGATTAGAGCCAAAATGTGGCCCAAATTGACTTGTAGGAAAGGGGTACCAAGTGGTGGTTAAAGGATGTTTAATTGCATGTACGTGATATTAACATGTTAATTGTATCAATATATGGGGAAAGTGACTCTTATAGGTTGCAAAGTACTCTAATATGGTGAAAAGTGACTTACATGGTTGATTAGAACCAAAAATGCGGAACAAAATTGACATTGTATGAAAGTGGAACTAATAGGTGGTAAAAGGATGTCAAATTCGGATGTATATGATGTTAACATGTTAATTGTACAAATATATGGTGGAAAGTTACTCATATAGGGTGCCAAATGACTCTAATATTGTGAAAAGTGACTTACATGTTATATTAGAACCAAAATGTGGAACAAAATTGATCTGTTATGAAAGTGGAATTAAGAGGTGGTAAAAGGATGTCAAATCGGATGTATATGATGTTAACATGTTAATTGTACAAATATATGGTGGAAAGTGACTCATATAGGGTGCAAAATGACTCTAATATGGTGAAAAGTGACTTACATGGTTAATTAGAACCAAAATGTGGCCCAAAATTGACTTGTATGAATGTGGCACTAAGAGGTGGTAAAGGGAATTTCTAATTGCATGTACATGATGTTAACATGTTAATTGTACCAATATAAGATGGCAAGTCTCTTATAAGGTGCAAAGTGACTCTAATATGGTGAGAAGTCACTTACATGATTGATTAGAGCCAAAATGTGGACCAAATTGACTTGTAGGAAAGGGGTACCAAGAGGTGGTTAAAGGATGTTTAATTGCATGTACATGATGTTAACATGTTAATTTTATCAATATATGGGAAAGTGACTCTTATAGGGTGCCAAAGTGACTCTAATATAGTGAAAAGTGACTTATATGGTTGATTAGAGCCAAAATGTGGAATAAAATTAAATTGTATGAATGTGGCATTAATAAGTGGTAAAAGGATGTCAAATGGATGTATATGATGTTAACATGTTAATTGTTGTATATATGGATGGAAAGTGACTCCTATAGGGTTAAAAATGACTCTAATATGGTGAAAAGTGACTTACATGGTATATTAGAACCAAAATGTGGAACAAAATTGATCTGTATGAAAGTGGAATTAAGAGGTGGTAAAAGGATGTCAAATTGGATGTATATGATGTTAACATGTTAATTGTACAAATATATGGTGGAAAGTGACTCATATAGGGTGCAAAATGACTCTAATATGGTGAAAAGTGACTTACATGGTTAATTAGAACCAAAATGTGGACCAAAATTGACTTGTATGAATGTGGCACTAAGAGGTGGTAAAAGGATTTCTAATTGCCTGTACATGATGTTAACATGTTAATTGTACCAATATATGATGGCAAGTGACTTTTATAAGGTGCAAAGTGACTCTAATATGGTGAGAAGTCACTTACATGATTGATTAGAGCCAAAATGTGGCCCAAAATTGACTTGTTGGAAAGGGGTTCGAAGAGGTGGTTAAAGGATGGTTAATTGCATGTACATGATATTAACATGTTAATTGTATCAATATATGGGGAAAGTGACTCTTATAGGGTGCAAAGTGACTCCAATATGGGGAAAGTGACTTACATGGTTGATTAGAGCCAAAATGTGGAATAAAATTAGCTTGTATGAATGTGGCATTAATAAGTGGTAAAGGGATGTCAAATTGGATGTATATGATGTTAACATGTTAATTATTATATATATGGTGGAAAGTGACTCTTATAGGGTGCAAAGTGACTCCAATATGGTGAAAAGTGACTTACATGGTTGATTAGATCCAAAATGTGGAACAAAATTGACCTGTATGATAGTGGAACTAATAGGTGGTAAAAGGATGTCAAATTGGATGTATATGATGTTAACATGTTAATTATACAAATAGTTGTGGAAAGTGACTCATATAAGGTGCAAAATGACTTTAGCATGGTGAAAAGTGACTTACATGGTTAATTAGAACCAAAATGTAGACCAAAACTGACTTGTATGAATGTGGCACTAAGATGTGGTAAAAGGATTTCTAATTGCATGTACATGATGTTAACATGTTAATTGTACCAATATATGATGGCAAGTGACTCTTATAAGGTGCAAAGTGACTATAATATGGTGAGAAGTCACTTACATGATTGATTAGAGCCAAAATGTGGCCCAAAATTGACTTGTAGGAAAAGGGTACCAAGAGGTGGTTAAAGGATGTTTAATTGCATGTACTTGATATTAACATGTTAATTGTATCAATATATGGGGAAAGTGACTCTTATAGGTTGCAAAGATACTCTAATATGGTGAAAAGTGACTTACATGGTTGATTAGAACCAAAATACGGAACAAAATTGACCTGTATGAAAGTGGAACTAATAGGTGGTAAAAGGATGTCAAATTGGATGTATATGATGTTAACATGTTAATTATACAAATAGATTGTGGAAAGTGACTCATATAGGGTGCAAAATGACTCTAATATGGTGAAAAGTGACTTACATGGTTAATTAGAACCAAAATATGGACCAAAATTGACTTGTATGAATGTGGCACTAAGAGGTGGTAAAAGGATTTCTAATTGCATGTACATGATGTTAACATGTTAATTGTACCAATATATGATGGCAAGTGACTTTTATAAGGTGCAAAGTGACTCTAATATGGTGAGAAGTCACTTACATGATTGATTAGAGCCAAAATGTGGCCCAAAATTGACTTGTTGGAAAGGGGTTCCAAGAGGTGGTTAAAGGATGGTTAATTGCATGTACATGATATTAACATGTTAATTGTATCAATATATGGGGAAAGTGACTCTTATAGGGTGCAAAGTGACTCCAATATTGGGAAAGTGACTTACATGGTTGATTAGAGCCAAAATGTGGAAATAAAATTAGCTTGTATGAATGTGGCATTAATAAGTGGTAAAAGGATGTCAAATTGGATGTATATGATGTTAACATGTTAATTATTGTATATATGGTGGAAAGTGACTCTTATAGGATCAAAGTGACTCCAATATGGTGAAAAGTGACTTACATGGTTGATTAGATACCAAAATGTGGAACAAAATTGACCTGTATGAAAGTGGAACTAATAGGTGGTAAAAGGATGTCAAATTGGATGTATATGATGTTAACATGTTAATTATACAAATAGTTGTGGAAAGTGACTCATATAAGGTGCAAAATGACTTTAGCATGGTGAAAAGTGACTTACATGGTTAATTAGAACCAAAATGTAGACCAAAATTGACTTGTATGAATGTGGCACTAAGAGGTTGTAAAAGGATTTCTAATTGCATGTACATGATGTTAACATGTTAATTGTACCAATATATGATGGCAAGTGACTCTTATAAGGTGCAAAGTGACTATAATATGGTGAGAAGTCACTTACATGATTGATTAGAGCCAAAATGTGGCCCAAAATTGACTTGTAGGAAAAGGGTACCAAGAGGTGGTTAAAGGATGTTTAATTGCATGTACATGATATTAACATGTTAATTGTATCAATATATGGGGAAAGTGACTCTTATAGGTGGCAAAGTGACTCTAATATGGTGAAAAGTGACTTACATGGTTGATTAGAGCCAAAATGTGGAATAAAATTAACTTGTATGAAAGTGGCATTAATAGGCTGGTAAAAGGATGTCAAATTGGATATATATGATGTTAACATGTTAATTTTGTATATATGGTGGAAAGTGACTCCTATAGGGTGCAAAATGACTCTAATATGGTGAAAAGTGACTTACATGGTGGATTAGAACCAAAATGTGGAACAAAATTGATCTGTATGAAAGTAGAATTAAGAGGTGGTAAAAGGATGTCAAATCGGATGTATATGATGTTAACATGTTAATTGTACAAATATATGGTGGAAAGTGACTCATATAGGGTGCAAAATGACTCTAATATGGTGAAAAGTGACTTACATGGTTAATTGGAACCAAAATGTAGACCAAAACTGACTTGTATGAATGTGACACTAAGATGTGGTAAAAGGATTTCTAATTGCATGTACATGATGTTAACATGTTAATTGTTCCAATATATGATGTCAAGTGACTCTTATAAGGTGCAAAGTGACTATAATATGGTGAGAAGTCACTTACATGATTGATTAGAGCCAAAATGTGGCCCAAATTACTTGTAGGAAAGGGTACCAAGTGGTGGTTAAAGGATGTTTAATTGCATGTACGTGATATTAACATGTTAATTGTATCAATATATGGGGAAAGTGACTCTTATAGGTTGCAAAGATACTCTAATATGGTGAAAAGTGACTTACATGGTGATTAGAACCAAAATGCGGAACAAAATGACCTGTATGAAAGTGGAACTAATAGGTGGTAAAAGGATGTTCAAATCGGATGTATATGATGTTAACATGTTAATTGTACAAATATATGGTGGAAAGTTACTCATATAGGGTGCAAATGACTCTAATATTGTGAAAAGTGACTTACATGTTATATTAGAACCAAAATGTGGAACAAAATTGATCTGTTATGAAAGTGGAATTAAGAGGTGGTAAAAGGATGTCAATTGGATGTATATGATGTTAACATGTTAATTGTACATATATATGGTGGCAAGTGACTCATATAGGGTGCAAAATGACTCTAAATAAGGAAAAGTGACTTACATGGTTAATTAGAACCAAAATGTAGACCAAAACTGACTTGTATGAATGTGGCACTAAGAGGTTGTAAAAGGATTTCTAATTGCATGTACATGATGTTAACATATTAATTGTACCAATATATGATGTCAAGTGACTCTTATAAGGTGCAAAGTGACTATAATATGGTGAGAAGTCACTTACATGATTGATTAGAGCCAAAATGTGGCCCAAAATTGACTTGTAGGAAAAGGGTACCAAGAGGTGGTTAAAGGATGTTTAATTGCATGTACTTGATATTAACATGTTAATTGTATCAATATATGGGGAAAGTGACTTTTATAGGGTTGCAAAGTGACTCTAATAGGTGAAAAGTGACTTACATGGTTGATTAGAGCCAAAATGTGGAATAAAATTAACTTGTATGAAAGTGACATTAATAGGCGGTAAAAGGATGTCAAATTGGATATATATGATGTTAACATGTTAATTGTTGTATATATGGTGGAAAGTGACTCCTATAGGGTGCAAAATGACTCTAATATGGTGAAAAGTGACTTACATTGTGGATTAGAACCAAAATGTGGAACTAAAATTGATCTGTATGATAGTAGAATTAAGAGGTGGTAAAACGATGTCAAATCGGATGTATATGATGTTAACATGTTAATTGTACAAATATATGGTGGAAAGTGACTCATATAGGGTGCAAAATGACTCTAATATGGTGAAAAGTGACTTACATGGTTAATTGGAACCAAAATGTAGACCAAAACTGACTTGTATGAATGTGGCACTAAGATGTGGTAAAAGGATTTCTAATTGCATGTACATGATGTTAACATGTTAATTGTACCAATATATGATGGCAAGTGACTCTTATAAGGTGCAAAGTGACTATAATATGGTGAGAAGTCACTTACATGATTGATTAGAGCCAAAATGTGGCCCAAAATTGACTTGTAGGAAAGGGGTACCAAGTGGTGGTTAAAGGATGTTTAATTGCATTTACGTGATATTAACATGTTAATTGTATCAATATATGGGGAAAGTGACTCTTATAGGTAGCAAGATACTCTAATATGGAGAAAAGTGACTTACATGGTTGATTAGAACCAAAATACGGAACAAAATTGACCTGTATGAAAGTGGAACTAATAGGTGGTAAAAGGATGTCAAATTGGATGTATATGATGTTAACATGTTAATTATACAAATAGATTGTGGAAAGTGACTCATATAGGGTGCAAAATGACTCTAATATGGTGAAAAGTGACTTACATGGTTAATTAAAACCAAAATGTGGACCAAAATTGACTTGTATGAATGTGGCACTAAGAGGTGGTAAAAGGATTTCTAATTGCATGTACATGATGTTAACATGTTAATTGTACCAATATATGATGGCAAGTGACTTTTATAAGGTGCAAAGTGACTCTAATATGGTGAGAAGTCACTTACATGATTGATTAGAGCCAAAATGTGGCCCAAAATTGACTTGTAGGAAATGGGTACCAAGAGGTGGTTAAAGGATGTTTAATTGCATGTACATGATATTAACATGTTAATTATATCAATATATGGGGAAAGTGACTCTTATAGGGTGCAAAGTGACTCTAATATGGTAAAAAGTGACTTACATGGTTGATTAAGCTAAAATCTGGAATAAAATTAACTTGTATGAAAGTGGCATTAATAGGTGGTAAAAGGATGTCAAATGGATATATATGATGTTAACATGTTAATTGTTGGATATATGGTGGAAAGTGACTTCTATAGGGTGCAAAATGACTCTAATATGGTGAAAAATGACTTACATGGTTGATTATAACCAAAATGTGGAACAAAATTGATATGTATGAAAGTAGAATTAAGAGGTGGTAAAAGATTGTCAAATCGGATGTATATGATGTTAACATGTTAATTGTACAAATATATGGTGGAAAGTTACTCATATAGGGTGCCAAATGACTCTAATATGGTGAAAAGTGACTTACATGGTTAATTAGAACCAAAATGTGGACCAAAATTGACTTGTATGGATGTGGCACTAAGAGGTGGTAAAAGAATTTCTAATTGCATGTACATGATGTAAACATGTTAATTGTACCAATATATGATGGCAAGTCTCTTATAAGGTGCAAAGTGACTCTAATATGGTGAGAAGTCACTTACATGATTGATTAGAGCCAAAATGTGGACCCAAAATTGACTTGTAGGAAAGGGGTACCAAGAGGTGGTTAAAGGATGTTTAATTGCATGTACATGATGTTAACATGTTAATTTTATCAATATATGGGGAAAGTGACTCTTATAGGATGCAAAGTGACTCTAATATAGTGAAAATTGACTTATATGGTTGATTAGAGCCAAAATGTGGAATAAAATTAAATTGTATGAATGTGGAATTAATAAGTGGTAAAAGGATGTCAAATTGGATGTATATGATGTTAACATGTTAATTGTTGTATATATGGTGGAAAGTGACTCCTATAGGGTCAAAAATGACTCTAATATGGTGAAAAGTGACTTACATGGTATATTAGAACCAAAATGTGGAACAAATTGATCTGTATGAAAGTGGAATTAAGAGGTGGTAAAAGGATGTCAAATCGGATGTATATGATGTTAACATGTTAATTGTACAAATATATGGTGGAAAAGTGACTCATATAGGGTGCAAAATGACTCTAATATGGTGAAAACTGACTTACATGGTTAATTGGAACCAAAATGTAGACCAAAACTGACTTGTATGAATGTGGCACTAAGATGTGGTAAAAGGATTTCTAATTGCATGTACATGATGTTAACATGTTAATTCTTCCAATATATGATGTCAAGTGACTCTTATAAGGTGCAAAGTGACTATAATATGGTGAGAAGTCACTTACATGATAGATTAGAGCCAAAATGTGGCCCAAAATTGACTTGTTGGAAAGGGGTTCGAAGAGGTGGTTAAAGGATGGTTAATTGCATGTACATGATATTAACATGTTAATTGTATCAATATATGGGGAAAGTGACTCTTATAGGGTGCAAAGTGACTCCAATATGGGGAAAGTGACTTACATGGTTGATTAGAGCCAAAATGTGGAATAAAATTAGCTTGTATGAATGTGGCATTAATAATTGGTAAACGGATGTCAAATTGGATGTATATGATGTTAACATGTTAATTATTATATATATGGTGGAAAGTGACTCTTATAGGGTGCAAAGTGACTCCAATATGGTGAAAAGTGACTTACATGGTTGATTAGATCCAAAATGTGGAACAAAATTGACCTGTATGATAGTGGAACTAATAGGTGGTAAAAGGATGTCAAATTGGATGTATATGATGTTAACATGTTAATTATACAAATAGTTGTGGAAAGTGACTCATATAAGGTGCAAAATGACTTTAGCATGGTGAAAAGTGACTTACATGGTTAATTAGAACCAAAATGTAGACCAAAACTGACTTGTATGAATGTGGCACTAAGAGGTTGTAAAAGGATTTCTAATTGCATGTACATGATGTTAACATGTTAATTGTACCAATATATGATGGCAAGTGACTCTTATAAGGTGCAAAGTGACTATAATATGGTGAGAAGTCACTTACATGATTGATTAGAGCCAAAATGTGGCCCAAAATTGACTTGTAGGAAAAGGGTACCAAGAGATGGTTAAAGAATGTTTAATTGCATGTACGTGATATTAACATGTTAATTGTATCAATATATGGGGAAAGTGACTCTTATAGGGTGCAAAGGGACTCTAATAAGGTGAAAAGTGACTTACATGGTTGATTAGAGCCAAAATGTGGAATAAAATTAACTTGTATGAAAGTGGCATTAATAGGCGGTAAAAGGATGTCAAATTGGATATATATGATGTTAACATGTTAATTGTTGTATATATGGTGGAAAGTGACTCCTATAGGGTGCAAAATGACTCCAATATGGTGAAAAGTGACTTACATGGTGGATTAGAACCAAAATGTGGAACAAAATTGATCTGTATGAAAGTAGAATTAAGAGGTGGTAAAACGATGTCAAATCGGATGTATATGATGTGAACATGTTAATTGTACAAATATATGGTGGAAAGTGACTCATATAGGGTGCAAAATGACTGTAATATGGTGAAAAGTGACTTACATGGTTAATTGGAACCAAAATGTAGACCAAAACTGACTTGTATGAATGTGGCACTAAGATGTGGTAAAAGGATTTCTAATTGCATGTACATGATGTTAACATGTTAATTGTACCAATATATGATGGCAAGTGACTCTTATAAGGTGCAAAGTGACTATAATATGGTGAGAAGTCACTTACATGATTGATTAGAGCCAAAATGTGGCCCAAAATTGACTTGTAGGAAAGGGGTACCAAGAGGTGGTTAAAGGATGTTTAATTGCATGTACGTGATATTAACAAGTTAATTGTATCAATATATGGGGAAAGTGACTCTTATAGGTTGCAAAGATACTCTAATATGGTGAAAAGTGACTTACATGGTTGATTAGAAACAAAATACGGAACAAAATTGACCTGTATGAAAGTGGAACTAATAGGTTGTAAAAGGATGTCAAATTGGATGTATATGATGTTAACATGTTAATTATACAAATAGATTGTGGAAAGTGACTCATATAGGGTGCAAAATGACTCTAATATGGTGAAAAGTGACTTACATGGTTAATTAGAACCAAAATATAGACCAAAATTGACTTGTATGAATGTGGCACTAAGAGGAGGTAAAAGGATTTCTAATTGCATGTACATGATGTTAACATGTTAATTGTACCAATATATGATGGTAAGTGACTTTTATTAGGTGCAAAGTGACTCTAATATGGTGAGAAGTCACTTACATGATTGATTAGAGCCAAAATGTGGCCCAAAATTGACTTGTTGGAAAGGGGTTCCAAGAGGTGGTTAAAGGATGGTTAATTGCATGTACATGATATTAACATGTTAATTGTATCAATATATGGGGAAAGTGACTCTTATAGGGTGCAAAGTGACTCCAATATTGGGAAAGTGACTTACATGGTTGATTAGAGCCAAAATGTGAAATAAAATTAGCTTGTATGAATGTGGCATTAATAAGTGGTAAAAGGATGTCAAATTGGATGTATATGATGTTAACATGTTAATTATTGTATATATGGTGGAAAGTGACTCTTATAGGATCAAAGTGACTCCAATATGGTGAAAAGTGACTTACATGGTTGATTAGATACAACATGTGGAACAAAATTGACCTGTATGAAAGTGGAACTAATAGGTGGTAAAAGGATGTCAAATTGGATGTATATAATGTTAACATGTTAATTATACAAATAGTTGTGGAAAGTGACTCATATAAGTTGCAAAATGACTTTAGCATGGTGAAAAGTGACTTACATGGTTAATTAGAACCAAAATGTAGACCAAAACTGACTTGTATGAATGTGGCACTAAGAGGTTGTAAAAGGATTTCTAATTGCATGTACATGATGTTAACATGTTAATTGTACCAATATATGATGGCAAGTGACTCTTATAAGGTGCAAAGTGACTATAATATGGTGAGAAGTCACTTACATGATTGATTAGAGCCAAAATGTGGCCCAAAATTGAATTGTAGGAAAAGGGTACCAAGAGGTGGTTAAAGGATGTTTAATAGCATGTACGTGATATCAACATGTTAATTGTATAAATATATGGGGAAAGTGACTCTTATACTGAGCAAAGTGACTCTAATATGGTGAAAAGTGACTTACATGGTTGATTAGAGCCAAAATGTGGAATAAAATTAACTTGTATGAAAGTGGCATTAATAGGCGGTAAAAGGATGTCAAATTGGATATATATGATGTTAACATGTTAATTGTTGTATATATGGTGGAAAGTGACTCATATAGGGTGCAAAATGACTCTAATATGGTGAAAAGTGACTTACATGGTGGATTAGAACCAAATTGTGGAACAAAATTGATCTGTATGAAAGTAGAATTAAGAGGTGGTAAAAGGATGTCAAATCGGATGTATATGATGTTAACATGTTAATTGTACAAATATATGGTGGAAAGTGACTCATATAGGGTGCAAAATGACTCTAATATGGTGAAAAGTGACTTACATGGTTAATTGGAACCAAAATGTAGACCAAAACTGACTTGTATGAATGTGACACTAAGATGTGGTAAAAGGATTTCTAATTGCATGTACATGATGTTAACATGTTAATTGTTCCAATATATGATGTCAAGTGACTCTTATAAGGTGCAAAGTGACTATAATATGGTGAGAAGTCACTTACATGATTGATTAGAGCCAAAATGTGGCCCAAAATTGTAGGAAAGGGGTACCAAGTGGTGGTTAAAGGATGTTTAATTGCATGTACGTGATATTAACATGTTAATTGTATCAATATATGGGGAAAGTGACTCTTATAGGTTGCAAAGATACTCTAATATGGTGAAAAGTGACTTACATGGTTGATTAGAACCAAAATGCGGAACAAAATTGACCTGTATGAAAGTGGAACTAATAGGTGGTAAAAGGATGTCAAATCGGATGTATATGATGTTAACATGTTAATTGTACAAATATATGGTGGAAAGTTACTCATATAGGGTGCCAAATGACTCTAATATTGTGAAAAGTGACTTACATGTTATATTAGAACCAAAATGTGGAACAAAATTGATCTGTTATGAAAGTGGAATTAAGAGGTGGTAAAAGGATGTCAAATTGGATGTATATGATGTTAACATGTTAATTGTACATATATATGGTGGAAAGTGACTCATATAGGGTGCAAAATGACTCTAAAATAAGGAAAAGTGACTTACATGGTTAATTAGAACCAAAATGTAGACCAAAACTGACTTGTATGAGTGTGGCACTAAGAGGTTGTAAAAGGATTTCTAATTGCATGTACATGATGTTAACATGTTAATTGTACCAATATATGATGTCAAGTGACTCTTATAAGGTGCAAAGTGACTATAATATGGTGAGAAGTCACTTACATGATTGATTAGAGCCAAAATGTGGCCCAAAATTGACTTGTAGGAAAAGGGTACCAAGAGGTGGTTAAAGGATGTTTAATTGCATGTACTTGATATTAACATGTTAATTGTATCAATATATGGGGAAAGTGACTTTTATAGGGTGCAAAGTGACTCTAATAAGGTGAAAAGTGACTTACATGGTTGATTAGAGCCAAAATGTGGAATAAAATTATTTTGTATGAAAGTGACATTAATAGGCGGTAAAAGGATGTCAAATTGGATATATATGATGTTAACATGTTAATTGTTGTATATATGGTGGAAAGTGACTCCTATAGGGTGCAAAATGACTCTAATATGGTGAAAAGTGACTTACATTGTGGCTTAGAACCAAAATGTGGAACTAAATTGATCTGTATGATAGTAGAATTAAGAGGTGGTAAAACGATGTCAAATCGGATGTATATGATGTTAACATGTTAATTGTACAAATATATGGTGGAAAGTGACTCATATAGGGTGCAAAATGACTCTAATATGGTGAAAAGTGACTTACATGGTTAATTGGAACCAAAATGTAGACCAAAACTGACTTGTATGAATGTGGCACTAAGATGTGGTAAAAGGATTTCTAATTGCATGTACATGATGTTAACATGTTAATTGTACCAATATATGATGGCAAGTGACTCTTATAAGGTGCAAAGTGACTATAATATGGTGAGAAGTCACTTACATGATTGATTAGAGCCAAAATGTGGCCCAAAATTGACTTGTAGGAAAGGGGTACCAAGTGGTGGTTAAAGGATGTTTAATTGCATTTACGTGATATTAACATGTTAATTGTATCAATATATGGGGAAAGTGACTCTTATAGGTAGCAAAGATACTCTAATATGGAGAAAAGTGACTTACATGGTTGATTAGAACCAAAATACGGAACAAAATTGACCTGTATGAAAGTGGAACTAATAGGTGGTAAAAGGATGTCAAATTGGATGTATATGATGTTAACATGTTAATTATACAAATAGATTGTGGAAAGTGACTCATATAGGGTGCAAAATGACTCTAATATGGTGAAAAGTGACTTACATGGTTAATTAGAACCAAAATGTGGACCAAAATTGACTTGTATGAATGTGGCACTAAGAGGTGGTAAAAGGATTTCTAATTGCATGTACATGATGTTAACATGTTAATTGTACCAATATATGATGGCAAGTGACTTTTATAAGGTGCAAAGTGACTCTAATATGGTGAGAAGTCACTTACATGATTGATTAGAGCCAAAATGTGGCCCAAAATTGACTTGTAGGAAATGGGTACCAAGAGGTGGTTAAAGGATGTTTAATTGCATGTACATGATATTAACATGTTAATTATATCAATATATGGGGAAAGTGACTCTTATAGGGTGCAAAGTGACTCTAATATGGTAAAAAGTGACTTACATGGTTGATTACAGCTAAAATCTGGAAGAAAATTAACTTGTATGAAAGTGGCATTAATAGGTGGTAAAAGGATGTCAAAATGGATATATATGATGTTAACATGTTAATTGTTGGATATATGGTGGAAAGTGACTTCTATAGGGTGCAAAATGACTCTAATATGGTGAAAAATGACTTACATGGTTGATTATAACCAAAATGTGGAACAAAATTGATATGTATGAAAGTAGAATTAAGAGGTGGTAAAAGATTGTCAAATCGGATGTATATGATGTTAACATGTTAATTGTACAAATATATGGTGGAAAGTTACTCATATAGGGTGCCAAATGACTCTAATATGGTGAAAAGTGACTTACATGGTTAATTAGAACCAAAATGTGGACCAAAATTGACTTGTATGGATCTGGCACTAAGAGGTGGTAAAAGAATTTCTAATTGCATGTACATGATGTAAACATGTTAATTGTACCAATATATGATGGCAAGTCTCTTATAAGGTGCAAAGTGACTCTAATATGGTGAGAAGTCACTTACATGATTGATTAGAGCCAAAATGTGGACCAAAATTGACTTGTAGGAAAGGGGTACCAAGAGGTGGTTAAAGGATGTTTAATTGCATGTACATGATGTTAACATGTTAATTTTATCAATATATGGGGAAAGTGACTCTTATAGGATGCAAAGTGACTCTAATATAGTGAAAATTGACTTATATGGTTGATTAGAGCCAAAATGTGGAATAAAATTAAATTGTATGAATGTGGAATTAATAAGTGGTAAAAGGATGTCAAATTGGATGTATATGATGTTAACATGTTAATTGTTGTATATATGGTGGAAAGTGACTCCTATAGGGTCAAAATGACTCTAATATGGTGAAAAGTGACTTACATGGTATATTAGAACCAAAATGTGGAACAAAATTGATCTGTATGAAAGTGGAATTAAGAGGTGGTAAAAGGATGTCAAATCGGATGTATATGATGTTAACATGTTAATTGTACAAATATATGGTGGAAAGTGACTCATATAGGGTGCAAAATGACTCTAATATGGTGAAAACTGACTTACATGGTTAATTGGAACCAAAATGTAGACCAAAACTGACTTGTATGAATGTGGCACTAATATGTGGTAAAAGGATTTCTAATTGCATGTACATGATGTTAACATGTTAATTGTTCCAATATATGATGTCAAGTGACTCTTATAAGGTGCAAAGTGACTATAATATGGTGAGAAGTCACTTACATGATTGATTAGAGCCAGAATGTGGCCCAAAATTGACTTGTAGGAAAGGGGTATCAAGTGGTGGTTAAAGGATGTTTAATTGCATGTACGTGATATTAACATGTTAATTGTATCAATATATGGGGAAAGTGACTCTTATAGGTTGCAAAGATACTCTAATATGGTGAAAAGTGACTTACATGGTTGATTAGAACCAAAATGCGGAACAAAATTGACCTGTATGAAAGTGGAACTAATAGGTGGTAAAAGGATGTCAAATCGGATGTATATTGTTAACATGTTAATTGTACAAATATATGGTGGAAAGTTACTCATATAGGGTGCCAAATGACTCTAATATTGTGAAAAGTGACTTACATGTTATATTAGAACCAAAATGTGGAACAAAATTGATCTGTTATGAAAGTGGAATTAAGAGGTGGTAAAAGGATGTCAAATTGGATGTATATGATGTTAACATGTTAATTGTACAAATATATGGTGGAAAGTGACTCATATAGGGTGCAAAATGACTCTAATATGGTGAAAAGTGACTTACATGATTAATTAGAACCAAAATGTGGCCCAAAATTGACTTGTATGAATGTGGCACTAAGAGGTGGTAAAGGGATTTCTAATTGCATGTACATGATGTTAACATGTTAATTGTACCAATATAAGATGGCAAGTCTCTTATAAGGTGCAAACTGACTCTAATATGGTGAGAAGTCACATACATGATTGATTAGAGCCAAAATGTGGACCAAAATTGACTTGTAGGAAAGGGGTACCAAGAGGTGGTTAAAGGATGTTTAATTGCATGTACATGATGTTAACATGTTAATTTTATCAATATATGGGGAAAGTGACTCTTATAGGGTGCAAAGTGACTCTAATATAGTGAAAAGTGACTTATATGGTTGATTAGAGCCAAAATGTGGAATAAAATTAAATTGTATGAATGTGGCATTAATAAGTGGTAAAAGGATGTCAAATTGGATGTATATGATGTTAACATGTTAATTGTTGTATATATGGTGGAAAGTGACTCCTATAGGGTTAAAAATGACTCTAATATGGTGAAAAGTGACTTACATGGTATATTAGAACCAAAATGTGGAACAAAATTGATCTGTATGAAAGTGGAATTAAGAGGTGGTAAAAGGATGTCAAATTGGATGTATATGATGTTAACATGTTAATTGTACAAATATATGGTGGAAAGTGACTCATATAGGGTGCAAAATGACTCTAATATGGTGAAAAGTGACTTACATGGTTAATTAGAACCAAAATGTGGACCAAAATTGACTTGTATGAATGTGGCACTAAGAGGTGGTAAAAGGATTTCTAATTGCCTGTACATGATGTTAACATGTTAATTGTACCAATATATGATGGCAAGTGACTTTTATAAGGTGCAAAGTGACTCTAATATGGTGAGAAGTCACTTACATGATTGATTAGAGCCAAAATGTGGCCCAAAATTGACTTGTTGGAAAGGGGTTCGAAGAGGTGGTTAAAGGATGGTTAATTGCATGTACATGATATTAACATGTTAACTGTATCAATATATGGGGAAAGTGACTCTTATAAGGTGCAAAGTGACTCCAATATGGGGAAAGTGACTTACATGGTTGATTAGAGCCAAAATGTGGAATAAAATTAGCTTGTATGAATGTGGCATTAATAATTGGTAAACGGATGTCAAATTGGATGTATATGATGTTAACATGTTAATTATTATATATATGGTGGAAAGTGACTCTTATAGGGTGCAAAGTGACTCCAATATGGTGAAAAGTGACTTACATGGTTGATTAGATCCAAAATGTGGAACAAAATTGACCTGTATGATAGTGGAACTAATAGGTGGTAAAAGGATGTCAAATTGGATGTATATGATGTTAACATGTTAATTATACAAATAGTTGTGGAAAGTGACTCATATAAGGTGCAAAATGACTTTAGCATGGTGAAAAGTGACTTACATGGTTAATTAGAACCAAAATGTAGACCAAAACTGACTTGTATGAATGTGGCACTAAGAGGTTGTAAAAGGATTTCTAATTGCATGTACATGATGTTAACATGTTAATTGTACCAATATATGATGGCAAGTGACTCTTATAAGGTGCAAAGTGACTATAATATGGTGAGAAGTCACTTACATGATTGATTAGAGCCAAAATGTGGCCCAAAATTGACTTGTAGGAAAAGGGTACCAAGAGGTGGTTAAAGGATGTTTAATTGCATGTACTTGATATTAACATGTTAATTGTATCAATATATGGGGAAAGTGACTCTTATAGGGTGCAAAGTGAATCTAATAAGGTGAAAAGTGACTTACATGGTTGATTAGAGCCAAAATGTGGAATAAAATTAACTTGTATGAAAGTGACATTAATAGGCGGTAAAAGGATGTCAAATTGGATATATATGATGTTAACATGTTAATTGTTGTATATATGGTGGAAAGTGACTCCTATAGGGTGCAAAATGACTCTAATATGGTGAAAAGTGACTTACATTGTGGCTTAGAACCAAAATGTGGAACTAAATTGATCTGTATGATAGTAGAATTAAGAGGTGGTAAAACGATGTCAAATCGGATGTATATGATGTTAACATGTTAATTGTACAAATATATGGTGGAAAGTGACTCATATAGGGTGCAAAATGACTCTAATATGGTGAAAAGTGACTTACATGGTTAATTGGAACCAAAATGTAGACCAAAACTGACATTTCTAATTGCACTAAGATGTGGTAAAAGGATTTCTAATTGCATGTACATGATGTTAACATGTTAATTGTACCAATATATGATGGAAAGTGACTCTTATAAGGTGCAAAGTGACTATAATATGGTGAGAAGTCACTTACATGATTGATTAGAGCCAAAATGTGGCCCAAAATTGACTTGTAGGAAAGGGGTACCAAGTGGTGGTTAAAGGATGTTTAATTGCATTTACGTGATATTAACATGTTAATTGTATCAATATATGGGGAAAGTGACTCTTATAGGTAGCAAAGATACTCTAATATGGAGAAAAGTGACTTACATGGTTGATTAGAACCAAAATACGGAACAAAATTGACCTGTATGAAAGTGGAACTAATAGGTGGTAAAAGGATGTCAAATTGGATGTATATGATGTTAACATGTTAATTATACAAATAGATTGTGGAAAGTGACTCATATAGGGTGCAAAATGACTCTAATATGGTGAAAAGTGACTTACATGGTTAATTAGAACCAAAATGTGGACCAAAATTGACTTGTATGAATGTGGCACTAAGAGGTGGTAAAAGGATTTCTAATTGCATGTACATGATGTTAACATGTTAATTGTACCAATATATGATGGCAAGTGACTTTTATAAGGTGCAAAGTGACTCTAATATGGTGAGAAGTCACTTACATGATTGATTAGAGCCAAAATGTGGCCCAAAATTGACTTGTAGGAAATGGGTACCAAGAGGTGGTTAAAGGATGTTTAATTGCATGTACATGATATTAACATGTTAATTATATCAATATATGGGGAAAGTGACTCTTATAGGGTGCAAAGTGACTCTAATATGGTAAAAAGTGACTTACATGGTTGATTACAGCTAAAATCTGGAAGAAAATTAACTTGTATGAAAGTGGCATTAATAGGTGGTAAAAGGATGTCAAAATGGATATATATGATGTTAACATGTTAATTGTTGGATATATGGTGGAAAGTGACTTCTATAGGGTGCAAAATGACTCTAATATGGTGAAAATGACTTACATGGTTGATTATAACCAAATGTGGAACAAAATTGATATGTATGAAAGTAGAATTAAGAGGTGGTAAAAGATTGTCAAATCGGATGTATATGATGTTAACATGTTAATTGTACAAATATATGGTGGAAAGTTACTCATATAGGGTGCCAAATGACTCTAATATGGTGAAAAGTGACTTACATGGTTAATTAGAACCAAAATGTGGACCAAAATTGACTTGTATGGATGTGGCACTAAGAGGTGGTAAAAGAATTTCTAATTGCATGTACATGATGTAAACATGTTAATTGTACCAATATATGATGGCAAGTCTCTTATAAGGTGCAAAGTGACTCTAATATGGTGAGAAGTCACTTACATGATTGATTAGAGCCAAAATGTGGACCAAAATTGACTTGTAGGAAAGGGGTACCAAGAGGTGGTTAAAGGATGTTTAATTGCATGTACATGATGTTAACATGTTAATTTTATCAATATATGGGGAAAGTGACTCTTATAGGATGCAAAGTGACTCTAATATAGTGAAAATTGACTTATATGGTTGATTAGAGCCAAAATGTGGAATAAAATTAAATTGTATGAATGTGGAATTAATAAGTGGTAAAAGGATGTCAAATTGGATGTATATGATGTTAACATGTTAATTGTTGTATATATGGTGGAAAGTGACTCCTATAGGGTCAAAAATGACTCTAATATGGTGAAAAGTGACTTACATGGTATATTAGAACCAAAATGTGGAACAAAATTGATCTGTATGAAAGTGGAATTAAGAGGTGGTAAAAGGATGTCAAATCGGATGTATATGATGTTAACATGTTAATTGTACAAATATATGGTGGAAAGTGACTCATATAGGGTGCAAAATGACTCTAATATGGTGAAAACTGACTTACATGGTTAATTGGAACCAAAATGTAGACCAAAACTGACTTGTATGAATGTGGCACTAAGATGTGGTAAAAGGATTTCTAATTGCATGTACATGATGTTAACATGTTAATTGTTCCAATATATGATGTCAAGTGACTCTTATAAGGTGCAAAGTGACTATAATATGGTGAGAAGTCACTTACATGATTGATTAGAGCCAAAATGTGGCCCAAAATTGACTTGTAGGAAAGGGGTACCAAGTGGTGGTTAAAGGATGTTTAATTGCATGTACGTGATATTAACATGTTAATTGTATCAATATATGGGGAAAGTGACTCTTATAAGTTGCAAAGATACTCTAATATGGTGAAAAGTGACTTACATGGTTGATTAGAACCAAAATGCGGAACAAAATTGACCTGTATGAAAGTGGAACTAATAGGTGGTAAAAGGATGTCAAATCGGATGTATATTGTTAACATGTTAATTGTACAAATATATGGTGGAAAGTTACTCATATAGGGTGCCAAATGACTCTAATATTGTGAAAAGTGACTTACATGTTATATTAGAACCAAAATGTGGAACAAAATTGATCTGTTATGAAAGTGGAATTAAGAGGTGGTAAAAGGATGTCAAATTAGATGTATATGATGTTAACATGTTAATTGTACAAATATATGGTGGAAAGTGACTCATATAGGGTGCAAAATGACTCTAATATGGTGAAAAGTGACTTACATGGTTAATTAGAACCAAAATGTGGCCCAAAATTGACTTGTATGAATGTGGCACTAAGAGGTGGTAAAGGGATTTCTAATTGCATGTACATGATGTTAACATGTTAATTGTACCAATATAAGATGGCAAGTCTCTTATAAGGTGCAAAGTGACTCTAATATGGTGAGAAGTCACTTACATGATTGATTAGAGCCAAAATGTGGACCAAAATTGACTTGTAGGAAAGGTGTACCAAGAGGTGGTTAAAGGATGTTTAATTGCATGTACATGATGTTAACATGTTAATTTTATCAATATATGGGGAAAGTGACTCTTATAGGGTGCAAAGTGACTCTAATATAGTGAAAAGTGACTTATATGGTTGATTAGAGCCAAAATGTGGAATAAAATTAAATTGTATGAATGTGGCATTAATAAGTGGTAAAAGGATGTCAAATTGGATGTATATGATGTTAACATGTTAATTGTTGTATATATGGTGGAAAGTGACTCCTATAGGGTTAAAAATGACTCTAATATGGTGAAAAGTGACTTACATGGTATATTAGAACCAAAATGTGGAACAAAATTGATCTGTATGAAAGTGGAATTAAGAGGTGGTAAAAGGATGTCAAATTGGATGTATATGATGTTAACATGTTAATTGTACAAATATATGGTGGAAAGTGACTCATATAGGGTGCAAAATGACTCTAATATGGTGAAAAGTGACTTACATGGTTAATTAGAACCAAAATGTGGACCAAAATTGACTTGTATGAATGTGGCACTAAGAGGTGGTAAAAAGATTTCTAATTGCCTGTACATGATGTTAACATGTTAATTGTACCAATATATGATGGCAAGTGACTTTTATAAGGTGCAAAGTGACTCTAATATGGTGAGAAGTCACTTACATGATTGATAAGAGCCAAAATGTGGCCCAAAATTGACTTGTTGGAAAGGGGTTCGAAGAGGTGGTTAAAGGATGGTTAATTGCATGTACATGATATTAACATGTTAATTGTATCAATATATGGGGAAAGTGACTCTTATAGGGTGCAAAGTGACTCCAATATGGGGAAAGTGACTTACATGGTTGATTAGAGCCAAAATGTGGAATAAAATTAGCTTGTATGAATGTGGCATTAATAATTGGTAAACGGATGTCAAATTGGATGTATATGATGTTAACATGTTAATTATTATATATATGGTGGAAAGTGACTCTTATAGGGTGCAAAGTGACTCCAATATGGTGAAAAGTGACTTACATGGTTGATTAGATCCAAAATGTGGAACAAAATTGACCTGTATGATAGTGGAACTAATAGGTGGTAAAAGGATGTCAAATTGGATGTATATGATGTTAACATGTTAATTATACAAATAGTTGTGGAAAGTGACTCATATAAGGTGCAAAATGACTTTAGCATGGTGAAAAGTGACTTACATGGTTAATTAGAACCAAAATGTAGACCAAAACTGACTTGTATGAATGTGGCACTAAGAGGTTGTAAAAGGATTTCTAATTGCATGTACATGATGTTAACATGTTAATTGTACCAATATATGATGGCAAGTGACTCTTATAAGGTGCAAAGTGACTATAATATGGTGAGAAGTCACTTACATGATTGATTAGAGCCAAAATGTGGCCCAAAATTGACTTGTA
Source organism: Apium graveolens (assembly GCF_009905375.1). NCBI lineage: Eukaryota > Viridiplantae > Streptophyta > Magnoliopsida > Apiales > Apiaceae > Apium > Apium graveolens. Next base: position 117,702 of record NW_027417441.1, read on the forward strand.
GGAAAAGGGTACCAAGAGGTGGTTAAAGGATGTTTAATTGCATGTACTTGATATTAACATGTTAATTGTATCAATATATGGGGAAAGTGACTCTTATAGGGTGCAAAGTGACTCTAATAAGGTGAAAAGTGACTTACATGGTTGATTAGAGCCAAAATGTGGAATAAAATTAACTTGTATGAAAGTGACATTAATAGGCGGTTTAAAAGGATGTCAAATTGGATATATATGATGTTAACATGTTAATTGTTGTATATATGGTGGAAAGTGACTCCTATAGGGTGCAAAATGACTCTAATATGGTGAAAAGTGACTTACATGGTGGCTTAGAACCAAAATGTGGAACTAAATTGATCTGTATGATAGTAGAATTAAGAGGTGGTAAAACGATGTCAAATCGGATGTATATGATGTTAACATGTTAATTGTACAAATATATGGTGGAAAGTGACTCATATAGGGTGCAAAATGACTCTAATATGGTGAAAAGTGACTTACATGGTTAATTGGAACCAAATGTAGACCAAACTGACTTGTAGAATGTGGCACTAAGATGTGGTAAAAGGATTTCTAATTGCATGTACATGATGTTAAAATGTTAATTGTACCAATATATGATGGCAAGTGACTCTTATAAGGTGCAAAGTGACTATAATATGGTGAGAAGTCACTTACATGATTGATTAGAGCCAAAATGTGGCCCAAAATTGACTTGTAGGAAAAGGGTACCAAGAGGTGGTTAAAGGATGTTTAATTGCATTTACGTGATATTAACATGTTAATTGTATCAATATATGGGGAATGTGACTCTTATAGGTAGCAAAGATACTCTAATATGGAGAAAAGTGACTTACATGGTTGATTAGAACCAAAATACGGAACAAAATTGACCTGTATGAAAGTGGAACTAATAGGTGGTAAAAGGATGTCAAATTGGATGTATATGATGTTAACATGTTAATTATACAAATAGATTGTGGAAAGTGACTCATATAGGGTGCAAAATGACTCTAATATGGTGAAAAGTGACTTACATGGTTAATTAGAACCAAAATGTGGACCAAAATGACTTGTATGAATGTGGCACTAAGAGGTGGTAAAAGGATTTCTAATTGCATGTACATGATGTTAACATGTTAATTGTACCAATATATGATGGCAAGTGACTTTTATAAGGTGCAAAGTGACTCTAATATGGTGAGAAGTCACTTACATGATTGATTAGAGCCAAAATGTGGCCCAAAATTGACTTGTTGGAAAGGGGTTCGAAGAGGTGGTTAAAGGATGGTTAATTGCATGTACATGATATTAACATGTTAATTGTATCAATATATGGGGAAAGTGACTCTTATAGAGTGCAAAGTGACTCCAATATGGGGAAAGTGACTTACATGGTTGATTAGAGCCAAAATGTGGAATAAAATTAGCTTGTATGAATGTGGCATTAATAGGTGGTAAAAGGATGTCAAATTGGATATATATGATGTTAACATGTTAATTGTTGAATATATGGTGGAAAGTGACTTCTATAGGGTGCAAAATGACTCTAATATAGTGAAAAATGACTTACATGGTTGATTATAACCAAAATGTGGAACAAAATTGATATGTATGAAAGTAGAATTAAGAGGTGGTAAAAGATTGTCAAATCGGATGTATATGATGTTAACATGTTAATTGTACAAATATATGGTGGAAAGTTACTCATATAGGGTGCCAAATGACTCTAATATGGTGAAAAGTGACTTACATGGTTAATTAGAACCAAAATGTGTACCAAAATTGACTTGTATGGATGTGGCACTAAGAGGTGGTAAAAGAATTTCTAATTGCATGTACATGATGTAAACATGTTAATTGTACCAATATATGATGGCAAGTCTCTTATAAGGTGCAAAGTGACTCTAATATGGTGAGAAGTCACTTACATGATTGATTAGAGCCAAAATGTGGCCCAAAATTGACTTGTTGGAAAGGGTTCGAAGAGGTGGTTAAAGGATGGTTAATTGCATGTACATGATATTAACATGTTAATTATATCAATATATGGGGAAAGTGACTCTTATAGGGTGCAAAGTGACTCTAATATGGTAAAAAGTGACTTACATGGTTGATTACAGCTAAAATCTGGAAGAAAATTAACTTGTATGAAAGTGGCATTAATAGGTGGTAAAAGGATGTCAAATTGGATATATATGATGTTAACATGTTAATTGTTGAATATATGGTGGAAAGTGACTTCTATAGGGTGCAAAATGACTCTAATATGGTGAAAAATGACTTACATGGTTGATTATAACCAAAATGTGGAACAAAATTGATATGTATGAAAGTAGAATTAAGAGGTGGTAAAAGATTGTCAAATCGGATGTATATGATGTTAACATGTTAATTGTACAAATATATGGTGGAAAGTTACTCATATAGGGTGCCAAATGACTCTAATATGGTGAAAAGTGACTTACATGGTTAATTAGAACCAAAATGTGGACCAAAATTGACTTGTATGGATGTGGCACTAAGAGGTGGTAAAAAGAATTTCTAATTGCATGTACATGATGTAACATGTTAATTGTACCATATATGATGGCAAGTCTCTTATAAGGTGCAAAGTGACTCTAATATGGTGAGAAGTCACTTACATGATTGATTAGAGCCAAAATGTGGACCAAAATTGACTTGTAGGAAAGGGTTACCAAGAGGTGGTTAAAGGATGTTTAATTGCATGTACATGATGTTAACATGTTAATTTTATCAATATATGGGGAAAGTGACTCTTATAGGGTGCAAAGTGACTCTAATATAGTGAAAAGTGACTTATATGGTTGATTAGAGCCAAAATGTGAATAAAATTAAATTGTATGAATGTGGCATTACTAAGTGGTAAAAGGATATCAAATTGGATGTATATGATGTTAACATGTTAATTGTTGTATATATGGTGGAAAGTGACTCCTATAGGGTTAAAATGACTCTAATATGGTGAAAAGTGACTTACATGGTATATTAGAACCAAAATGTGGAACAAAATTGATCTGTATGAAAGTGGAATTAAGAGGTGGTAAAAGGATGTCAAATTGGATGTATATGATGTTAACATGTTAATTGTACAAATATATGGTGGAAAGTGACTCATATAGGGTGCAAAATGACTCTAATATGGTGAAAAGTGACTTACATGGTTAATTAGAACCAAAATGTGGACCAAAATTGACTTGTATGAATGTGGCACTAAGAGGTGGTAAAAGGATTTCTAATTGCCTGTACATGATGTTAACATGTTAATTGTACCAATATATGATGGCAAGTGACTTTTATAAGGTGCAAGTGACTCTAATATGGTGAGAAGTCACTTACATGATTGATAAGAGCCAAAATGTGGCCCAAAATTGACTTGTTGGAAAGGGGTTCGAAGAGGTGGTTTAAAGGATGGTTAATTGCATGTACATGATATTAACATGTTAATTTATATCAATATATGGGGAAAGTGACTCTATAGGGTGCAAAGTGACTCCAATATGGGGAAAGTGACTTACATGGTTGATTAGAGCCAAAATGTGGAATAAAATTAGCTTGTATGAATGTGGCATTAATAATTGGTAAACGGATGTCAAATTGGATGTATATGATGTTAACATGTTAATTATTATATATATGGTGGAAAGTGACTCTTATAGGGTGCAAAGTGACTCCAATATGGTGAAAAGTGACTTACATGGTTGATTAGATCCAAAATGTGGAACAAAATTGACCTGTATGATAGTGGAACTAATAGGTGGTAAAGGATGTCAAATTGGATGTATATGATGTTAACATGTTAATTATACAAATAGTTGTGGAAAGTGACTCATATAAGGTGCAAAATGACTTTAGCAATGGTTGAAAAGTGACTTACATGGTTAATTAGAACCAAAATGTAGACCAAAACTGACTTGTATGAATGTGGCACTAAGAGGTTGTAAAAGGATTTCTAATTGCATGTACATGATGTAACATGTTAATTGTACCAATATATGATGGCAAGTGACTCTTATAAGGTGCAAAGTGACTATAATATGGTTGAGAAGTCACTTACATGATTGATTAGAGCCAAATGTGGCCCAAAATTGACTTGTAGGAAAGGGTACCAAGAGGTGGTTAAAGGATGTTTAATTGCATGTACTTGATATTAACATGTTAATTGTATCAATATATGGGGAAAGTGACTCTTATAGGGTGCAAAGTGACCTCTAATAAGGTGAAAAGTGACTTACATGGTTGATTAGAGCCAAAATGTGGAATAAATTAACTTGTATGAAAGTGACATTAATAGGCGGTAAAAGGATGTCAAATTGGATATATATGATGTTAACATGTTAATTGTTGTATATATGGTGGAAAGTGACTCCTATAGGGTGCAAAATGACTCTAATATGGTGAAAAGTGACTTACATGGTGGCTTAGACCAAAATGTGGAACTAAATTGATCTGTATGATAGTAGAATTAAGAGGTGGTAAAACGATGTCAAATCGGATGTATATGATGTAACATGTAATTGTACAAATATATGGTGGAAAGTGACTCATATAGGGTGCAAAATGACTCTAATATGTGTTGAAAAGTGACTTACATGGTTAATTGGAACCAAAATGTAGACCAAAACTGACTTGTATGAATGTGGCACTAAGATGTGGTAAAAGGATTTCTAATTGCATGTACATGATGTTAAAATGTTAATTGTACCAATATATGATGGCAAGTGACTCTTATAAGGTGCAAAGTGACTATAATATGGTGAGAAGTCACTTACATGATTGATTAGAGCCAAAATGTGGCCCAAAATTGACTTGTAGGAAAAGGGTACCAAGAGGTGGTTAAAGGATGTTTAATTGCATTTACGTGATATTAACATGTTAATTGTATCAATATATGGGGAATGTGACTCTTATAGGTAGCAAAGATACTCTAATATGGAGAAAAGTGACTTACATGGTTGATTAGAACCAAAATACGGAACAAAATTGACCTGTATGGAAGTGGAACTAATAGGTGGTAAAAGGATGTCAAATTGGATGTATATGATGTTAACATGTTAATTATACAAATAGATTGTGGAAAGTGACTCATATAGGGTGCAAAATGACTCTAATATGGTGAAAAGTGACTTACATGGTTAATTAGAACCAAAATGTGGACCAAAATTGACTTGTATGAATGTGGCACTAAGAGGTGGTAAAAGGATTTCTAATTGCATGTACATGATGTTAACATGTTAATTGTACCAATATATGATGGCAAGTGACTTTTATAAGGTGCAAAGTGACTCTAATATGGTGAGAAGTCACTTACATGATTGATTAGAGCCAAAATGTGGCCCAAAATTGACTTGTAGGAAAGGGGTACCAAGAGGTGGTTAAAGGATGTTTAATTGCATGTACATGATGTTAACATGTTAATTGTATCAATATATGGGGAAAGTGACTCTTATAGGGTGCAAAGTGACTCTAATATGGTGAAAAGTGACTTATGGTTGATTAGAGCCAAAATGTGGAATAAAATTAACTTGTATGAAGTGGCATTAATAGTGGTAAAAGGATGTCAAATTGGATGTATATGATGTTAACATGTTAATTGTTGTATAATGGTGGAAAGTGACTCTATAGGGTGCAAATGACTCTAATATGGTGAAAAGTGACTTACATGGTTGATTAGAACCAAAATGTGGAACAAAATTGATCTGTATGAAAGTGGAATTAAGAGGTGGTAAAAGGATGTCAAATCGGATGTATATGATGTTAACATGTTAATTGTACAAATATTGGTGGAAAGTGACTCATATAGGGTGCAAAATGACTCTAATATGGTGAAAAGTGACTTACATGGTTAATTAGAACCAAAATGTGGACCAAAATTGACTTGTATGAATGTGGCACTAAGAGGTGGTAAAAGGATTTCTAATTGCATGTACATGATGTTAACATGTTAATTGTACCAATATATGATGGCAAGTGACTCTTATAAGGTGCAAAGTGACTCTAATATGGTGAGAAGTCACTTACATGATTGATTAGAGCCAAAATGTGGCCCAAAATTGACTTGTAGGAAAGGGGTACCAGAGGTGGTTAAAGGATGTTTAATTGCATGTACATGATATTAACATGTTAATTGTATCAATATATGGGGAAAGTGACTCTTATAGGTGCAAAGATGACTCTAATATGGTGAAAAGTGACTTACATGGTTGATTAGAGCCAAAATGGGAACAAAATTAACTTGTATGAAAGTGGCATTAATAGGTGGTAAAAGGATGTCAAATTGGATGTATATTGTTAACATGTTAATTGTATATATGGTGGAAAGTGACTCTATAGGGTGCAAATGACTCTAATATGGTGAAAAGTGACTTACATGGTTGATTAGAACCAAAATGTGGAACAAAATTGATCTGTATGAAAGTGGAATTAAGAGGTGGTAAAAGGATGTCAAATTGGATGTATATGATGTTAACATGTTAATTGTACAAATATATGGTGGAAAGTGACTCATATAGGGTGCAAAATGACTCTAATATGGTGAAAAGTGACTTACATGGTTAATTAGAACCAAAATGTGGACCAAAATTGACTTGTATGAATGTGGCACTAAGAGGTGGTAAAAGGATTTCTAATTGCATGTACATGATGTTAACATGTTAATTGTACCAATATATGATGGCAAGTGACTCTTATAAGGTGCAAAGTGACTCTAATATGGTGAGAAGTCACTTACATGATTGATTAGAGCCAAAATGTGGCCCAAAATTGACTTGTAGGAAAGGGGTACCAAGAGGTGGTTAAAGGATGTTTAATTGCATGTACATGATGTTAACATGTTAATTTTATCAATATATGGGGAAAGTGACTCTTATAGGGTGCAAAGTGACTCTAATATGGTGAAAAGTGACTTACATGGTTGATTAGAGCCAAAATGTGGAATAAAATTAACTTGTATGAAAGTGGCATTAATAGGCGGTAAAAGGATGTCAAATTGGATATATATGATGTTAACATGTTAATTGTTGTATATATGGTGGAAAGTGACTCCTATAAGGGTGCAAAATGACTCTAATATGGTGAAAAGTGACTTACATGGTGGATTAGAATCCAAAATGTGGAACAAAATTGATCTGTATGATAGTAGAATTAAGAGGTGGTAAAACGATGTCAAATCGGATGTATATGATGTTAACATGTTAATTGATACAAATATTGTGGAAGTGACTCATATAAGGGTGCAAAATGACTCTAATATGGTGAAAAGTGACTTACATGGTTAATTAGAACCAAAATGTAGACCAAAACTGACTTGTATGAATGTGGCACTAAGATGTGGTAAAAGGATTTCTAATTGCATGTACATGATGTTAACATGTTAATTGTACCAATATATGATGGCAAGTGACTCTTATAAGGTGCAAAGTGACTATAATATGGTGAGAAGTCACTTACATGATTGATTAGAGCCAAAATGTGGCCCAAAATTGACTTGTAGGAAAGGGTACCAAGAGGTGGTTAAAGGATGTTTAATTGCATGTACATGATTAACATGTTAATTGTATCAATATATGGGGAAAGTGACTCTTATAGGGTGCAAAGTGACTCTAATATGGTGAAAAGTGACTTACATGGTTGATTAGAGCCAAAATGTGGAAAAAATTAACTGTATGAAAGTGGCATTAATAGGTGGTAAAAGGATGTCAAATTGGATGATATGATGTTAACATGTTAATTGTTGTATATGGTGGAAAGTGACTCTATAGGGTGCAAAATGACTCTAATATGGTGAAAAGTGACTTACATGGTTGATTAGAACCAAAATGTGGAACAAAATTGACTGTATGAAAGTGGAACTAAGAGGTGGTAAAAGGATGTCAAATCGGATGTATATGATGTTAACATGTTAATTGTACAAATATATGGTGGAAAGTGACTCATATAGGGTGCAAAATGACTCTAATATGGTGAAAAGTGACTTACATGGTTAATTAGAACCAAAATGTGGACCCAAAATTGACTTGTATGAATGTGGCACTAAGATGTGGTAAAAGATTTCTAATTGCATGTACATGATGTTAACATGTTAATTGTACCAATATATGATGGCAAGTGACTCTTATAAGGTGCAAAGTGACTATAATATGGTGAGAAGTCACTTACATGATTGATTAGAGCCAAAATGTGGCCCAAAATTGACTTGTTAGGAAAGGGGTACCAAGAGGTGGTTAAAGGATGTTTAATTGCATTACGTGATATTAACATGTTAATTGTATCAATATTGGGAAAGTGACTCTTATAGGTGCAAAGATACTCCTAATATGGGAAAAGTGACTTACATGGTTGATTAGAACCAAAATTACGGAACAAAATTGAGCCTGTATGAAAGTGGAACTAATAGGTGGTAAAAGGATGTCAAATTGGATGTATATGATGTTAACATGTTAATTATTACAAATAGATTGTGGAAAGTGACTCATATAGGGTGCAAAATGACTCTAAGTATGGTGAAAAGTGACTTACATGGTTAATTAGAACCAAAATGTGGACCAAAAATTGACTTGTATGAATGTGGCACTAAGAGGTGGTAAAAGGATTTCTAATTGCATGTACATGATGTTAACATGTTAATTGTACCAATATATGATGGCAGTGACTTTTATAAGGTGCAAAGTGACTCTAATATGGTGAGAAGTCACTTACATGATTGATTAGAGCCAAATGTGGCCCAAAATTGACTTGTTGGAAAGGGGTTCGAAGAGGTGGTTAAGGATGGTTAATTGCATGTACATGATATTAACATGTTAATTGTATCAATCTATGGGGAAAGTGACTCTTATAGGGTGCAAAGTGACTCCAATATGGGGAAAGTGACTTACATGGTTGATTAGAGCCAAAATGTGGAATAAAAATTAGCTTGTATGAATGTGGCATTAATAAGTGGTAAAAGGATGTCAAATTGGATGTATATGATGTTAACATGTTAATTATTGTATATATGGTGGAAAGTGACTCTTATAGGGTGCAAAGTGACTCCAATATTGGTGAAAAAGTGACTTACATGGTTGATTAGAATCCAAAATGTGGAACAAAATTGACCTGTATGATAGTGGAACTAATAGGTGGTAAAAGGATGTCAAATTGGATGTATATGATGTTAACATGTTAATTATACAAATAATTGTGGAAAGTGACTCATATAAGGTGCAAAAATGACTTTAGCATGGTGAAAAGTGACTTACATGGTTAATTAGAACCAAAATGTAGACCAAAACTGACTTGTATGAATGTGGCACTAAGAGGTTGTAAAAGGATTTCTAATTGCATGTACATGATGTTAACATGTTAATTGTACCAATATATGATGGCAAGTGACTCTTATAAGGTGCAAAGTGACTATAATATGGTGAGAAGTCACTTACATGATTGATTAGAGCCAAAATGTGGCCCAAAATTGACTTGTAGGAAAAGGTACCAAGAGGTGGTAAAGGATGTTTAATTGCATGTACTTGATATTAACATGTTAATTGTATCAATATATGGGGAAAGTGACTCTTATAGGGTGCAAAGTGACTCTAATAAGGTGAAAAGTGACTTACATGGTTGATTAGAGCCAAAATGTGGAATAAAATTAACTTGTATGAAAGTGGCATTAATAGGCGGTAAAAGGATGTCAAATTGGATATATATGATGTTAACATGTTAATTGTTGTATATATGGTGGAAAGTGACTCCTATAGGGTGGCAAAATGACTCTAATATGGTGAAAAAGTGACTTACATGGTGGATTAGAACCAAAATGTGGAACAAAATTGATCTGTATGATAGTAGAATTAAGAGGTGGTAAAACGATGTCAAATCGGATGTATATGATGTTAACATGTTAATTGTACAAATATATGGTGGAAAGTGACTCATATAGGGTGCAAAATGACTCTAATATGGTGAAAAGTGACTTACATGGTTAATTGGAACCAAAATGTAGACCAAAATCTGACTTGTATGAATGTGGCACTAAGATGTGGTAAAAGGATTTCTAATTGCATGTACATGATGTTAACATGTTAATTGTACCAATATGATGGCAAGTGACTTATAAGGTGCAAAGTGACTCTAATATGGTGAGAAGTCACTTACATGATTGATTAGAGCCAAAATGTGCCCAAAATTGACTTGTAGGAAAGGGGTCAAGAGGTGGTTAAAGGATGTTAATTGCATGTACATGATGTTAACATGTTAATTGTATCAATATATGGGGAAAGTGACTCTTATAGGGTGCAAAGTGACTCAATATGGTGAAAAGTGACTTACATGGTTGATTAGAGCCAAAATGTGGAATAAAATTACTTGTATGAAGTGGCATTAAAAGTGGTAAAGGATGTCAAATTGGATGTATATGATGTTAACATGTTAATTATTGTATATATGGTGGAAAGTGACTTATAGGGTGCAAAGTGACTCAATATGGTGAAAAGTGACTTACATGGTTGATTAGAACCAAAATGTGGAACAAAATTGACTGTATGAAAGTGGAACTAATAGGTGGTAAAAGGATGTCAAATTGGATGTATATGATGTTAACATGTTAATTATACAAATAGATTGTGGAAAGTGACTCATATAGGGTGCAAAATGACTCTAATATGGTGAAAAGTGACTTACATGGTTAATTAGAACCAAATGTGGACCAAAATTGACTTGTATGAATGTGGCACTAAGAGGTGGTAAAAGGATTTCTAATTGCAATGTACATGATGTTAACATGTTAATTGTACCAATATATGATGGAAGTGACTTTTATAAGGTGCACAGTGACTCTAATATGGTGAGAAGTCACTTACATGATTGATTAGAGCCAAAATGTGGCCCAAAATTGACTTGTTGAAAGGGGTTCCAAGAGGTGGTTAAAGGATGGTTAATTGCATGTACATGATAATTAACATGTTAATTGTATCAATATATTGGGGAAAGTGACTCTTATAGGGTGCAAAATGACTCCAATATTGGGAAAGTGACTTACATGGTTGATTAGAGCCAAAATGTGGAATAAAATTAGCTTGTATGAATGTGGCATTAATAAGTGGTAAAAAGGATGTCAAATTGGATGTATATGATGTTAACATGTTAATTATTGTATATATGGTGGAAAGTGACTCTTATAGGGTGCAAAGTGACTCCAATATGGTGAAAAGTGACTTACATGGTTGATTAGATCCAAAATGTGGAACAAAATTGACCTGTATGATAGTGGAACTAATAGGTGGTAAAAGGATGTCAAATTGGATGTATATGATGTTAACATGTTAATTATACAAATAGTTGTGGAAAGTGACTCATATAAGGTGCAAAATGACTTTAGCATGGTGAAAAGTGACTTACATGGTTAATTAGAACCAAAATGTAGACCAAAACTGACTTGTATGAATGTGGCACTAAGAGGTTGTAAAAGGATTTCTAATTGCATGTACATGATGTTAACATGTTAATTGTACCAATATATGATGGCAAGTGACTCTTATAAGGTGCAAAGTGACTATAATATGGTGAGAAGTCACTTACATGATTGATTAGAGCCAAAATGTGGCCCAAAATTGACTTGTAGGAAAAGGGTACCAAGAGGTGGTTAAAGGATGTTTAATTGCATGTACTTGATATTAACATGTTAATTGTATCAATATATGGGGAAAGTGACTCTTATAGGGTGCAAAGTGACTCTAATAAGGTGAAAAGTGACTTACATGGTTGATTAGAGCCAAAATGTGGAATAAAATTAACTTGTATGAAAGTGGCATTAATAGGCGGTAAAAGGATGTCAAATTGGATATATATGATGTTAACATGTTAATTGTTGTATATATGGTGGAAAGTGACTCCTATAGGGTGCAAAATGACTCTAATATGGTGAAAAGTGACTTACATGGTGGATTAGAACCAAAATGTGGAACAAAATTGATCTGTATGATAGTAGAATTAAGAGGTGGTAAAACGATGTCAAATCGGATGTATATGATGTTAACATGTTAATTGTACAAATATATGGTGGAAAGTGACTCATATAGGGTGCAAAATGACTCTAATATGGTGAAAAGTGACTTACATGGTTAATTGGAACCAAAATGTAGACCAAAACTGACTTGTATGAATGTGGCACTAAGATGTGGTAAAAGGATTTCTAATTGCATGTACATGATGTTAACATGTTAATTGTACCAATATATGATGGCAAGTGACTCTTATAAGGTGCAAAAGTGACTATAATATGGTGAGAAGTCACTTACATGATTGATTAGAGCCAAAATGTGGCCCAAAATTGACTTGTAGGAAAGGGGTACCAAGAGGTGGTTAAAGGATGTTTAATTGCATTTACGTGATATTAACATGTTAATTGTATCAATATATGGGGAAAGTGACTCTTATAGGTTGCAAAGATACTCTAATATGGTGAAAAGTGACTTACATGGTTGATTAGAACCAAAATACGGAACAAAATTGACCTGTATGAAAGTGGAACTAATAGGTGGTAAAAGGATGTCAAATTGGATGTATATGATGTTAACATGTTAATTATACAAATAGATTGTGGAAAGTGACTCATATAGGGTGCAAAATGACTCTAATATGGTGAAAAGTGACTTACATGGTTAATTAGAACCAAAATGTGGACCAAAATTGACTTGTATGAATGTGGCACTAAGAGGTGGTAAAAGGATTTCTAATTGCATGTACATGATGTTAACATGTTAATTGTACCAATATATGATGGTCAAGTGACTTTTATAAGGTGCACAGTGACTCTAATATGGTGAGAAGTCACTTACATGATTGATTAGAGCCAAAATGTGGCACAAAATTGACTTGTTGGAAAGGGGTTCGAAGAGGTGGTTAAAGGATGGTTAATTGCATGTACATGATATTAACATGTTAATTGTATCAATATATGGGGAAAGTGACTCTTATAGGGTGCAAAGTGACTCCAATATTGGGAAAGTGACTTACATGGTTTATTAGAGCCAAAATGTGGAATAAAATTAACTTGTATGAATGTGGCATTAATAAGTGGTAAAAGGATGTCAAATTGGATGTATATGATGTTAACATGTTAATTATTGTATATATGGTGGAAAGTGACTCTTATAGGGTGCAAAGTGACTCCAATATGGTGAAAAGTGACTTACATGGTTGATTAGATCCAAAATGTGGAACAAAATTGACCTGTATGATAGTGGAACTAATAGGTGGTAAAAGGATGTCAAATTGGATGTATATGATGTTAACATGTTAATTATACAAATAGTTGTGGAAAGTGACTCATATAAGGTGCAAAATGACTTTAGCATGGTGAAAAGTGACTTACATGGTTAATTAGAACCAAAATGTAGACCAAAACTGACTTGTATGAATGTGGCACTAAGAGGTTGTAAAAGGATTTCTAATTGCATGTACATGATGTTAACATGTTAATTGTACCAATATATGATGGCAAGTGACTCTTATAAGGTGCAAAGTGACTATAATATGGTGAGAAGTCACTTACATGATTGATTAGAGCCAAAATGTGGCCCAAAATTGACTTGTAGGAAAAGGGTACCAAGAGGTGGTTAAAGGATGTTTAATTGCATGTACTTGATATTAACATGTTAATTGTATCAATATATGGGGAAAGTGACTCTTATAGGGTGCAAAGTGACTCTAATAAGGTGAAAAGTGACTTACATGGTTGATTAGAGCCAAAATGTGGAATAAAATTAACTTGTATGAAAGTGGCATTAATAGGCGGTAAAAGGATGTCAAATTGGATATATATGATGTTAACATGTTAATTGTTGTATATATGGTGGAAAGTGACTCCTATAGGGTGCAAAATGACTCTAATATGGTGAAAAGTGACTTACATGGTGGATTAGAACCAAAATGTGGAACAAAATTGATCTGTATGATAGTAGAATTAAGAGGTGGTAAAACGATGTCAAATCGGATGTATATGATGTTAACATGTTAATTGTACAAATATATGGTGGAAAGTGACTCATATAGGGTGCAAAATGACTCTAATATGGTGAAAAGTGACTTACATGGTTAATTGGAACCAAAATGTAGACCAAAACTGACTTGTATGAATGTGGCACTAAGATGTGGTAAAAGGATTTCTAATTGCATGTACATGATGTTAACATGTTAATTGTACCAATATATGATGGCAAGTGACTCTTATAAGGTGCAAAATGACTATAATATGGTGAGAAGTCACTTACATGATTGATTAGAGCCAAAATGTGGCCCAAAATTGACTTGTAGGAAAGGGGTACCAAGAGGTGGTTAAAGGATGTTTAATTACATTTACGTGATATTAACATGTTAATTGTATCAATATATGGGGAAAGTGACTCTTATAGGTTGCAAAGATACTCTAATATGGTGAAAAGTGACTTACATGGTTGATTAGAACCAAAAATACGGAACAAAATTGACCTGTATGAAAGTGGAACTAATAGGTGGTAAAAGGATGTCAAATTGGATGTATATGATGTTAACATGTTAATTATACAAATAGATTGTGGAAAGTGACTCATATAGGGTGCAAAATGACTCTAATATGGTGAAAAGTGACTTACATGGTTAATTAGAACCAAAATGTGGACCAAAATTGACTTGTATGAATGTGGCACTAAGAGGTGGTAAAAGGATTTCTAATTGCATGTACATGATGTTAACATGTTAATTGTACCAATATATGATGGTAAGTGACTTTTATAAGGTGCACAGTGACTCTAATATGGTGAGAAGTCACTTACATGATTGATTAGAGCCAAAATGTGGCCCAAAATTGACTTGTTGGAAAGGGGTTCCAAGAGGTGGTTAAAGGATGGTTAATTGCATGTACATGATATTAACATGTTAATTGTATCAATATATTGGGGAAAGTGACTCTTATAGGGTGCAAAATGACTCCAATATTGGGAAAGTGACTTACATGGTTGATTAGAGCCAAAATGTGGAATAAAATTAGCTTGTATGAATGTGGCATTAATAAGTGGTAAAAGGATGTCAAATTGGATGTATATGATGTTAACATGTTAATTATTGTATATATGGTGGAAAGTGACTCTTATAGGGTGCAAAGTGACTCCAATATGGTGAAAAGTGACTTACATGGTTGATTAGATCCAAAATGTGGAACAAAATTGACCTGTATGATAGTGGAACTAATAGGTGGTAAAAGGATGTCAAATTGGATGTATATGATGTTAACATGTTAATTATACAAATAGTTGTGGAAAGTGACTCATATAAGGTGCAAAATGACTTTAGCATGGTGAAAAGTGACTTACATGGTTAATTAGAACCAAAATGTAGACCAAAACTGACTTGTATGAATGTGGCACTAAGAGGTTGTAAAAGGATTTCTAATTGCATGTACATGATGTTAACATGTTAATTGTACCAATATATGATGGCAAGTGACTCTTATAAGGTGCAAAGTGACTATAATATGGTGAGAAGTCACTTACATGATTGATTAGAGCCAAAATGTGGCCCAAAATTGACTTGTAGGAAAAGGGTACCAAGAGGTGGTTAAAGGATGTTTAATTGCATGTACTTGATATTAACATGTTAATTGTATCAATATATGGGGGAAAGTGACTCTTATAGGGTGCAAAGTGACTCTAATAAGGTGAAAAGTGACTTACATGGTTGATTAGAGCCAAAATGTGGAATAAAATTAACTTGTATGAAAGTGGCATTAATAGGCGGTAAAAGGATGTCAAATTGGATATATATGATGTTAACATGTTAATTGTTGTATATATGATGGAAAGTGACTCCTATAGGGTGCAAAATGACTCTAATATGGTGAAAAGTGACTTACATGGTGGATTAGAACCAAAATGTGGAACAAAATTGATCTGTATGATAGTAGAATTAAGAGGTGGTAAAACGATGTCAAATCGGATGTATATGATGTTAACATGTTAATTGTACAAATATATGGTGGAAAGTGACTCATATAGGGTGCAAAATGACTCTAATATGGTGAAAAGTGACTTACATGGTTAATTGGAACCAAATGTAGACCAAAACTGACTTGTATGAATGTGGCACTAAGATGTGGTAAAAGGATTTCTAATTGCATGTACATGATGTTAACATGTTAATTGTACCAATATATGATGGCAAGTGACTCTTATAAGGTGCAAAGTGACTATAATATGGTGAGAAGTCACTTACATGATTGATTAGAGCCAAAATGTGGCCCAAAATTGACTTGTAGGAAAGGGGTACCAAGAGGTGGTTAAAGGATGTTTAATTGCATTTACGTGATATTAACATGTTAATTGTATCAATATATGGGGAAAGTGACTCTTATAGGTTGCAAAGATACTCTAATATGGTGAAAAGTGACTTACATGGTTGATTAGAACCAAAATACGGAACAAAATTGACCTGTATGAAAGTGGAACTAATAGGTGGTAAAAGGATGTCAAATTGGATGTATATGATGTTAACATGTTAATTATACAAATAGATTGTGGAAAGTGACTCATATAGGGTGCAAAATGACTCTAATATGGTGAAAAGTGACTTACATGGTTAATTAGAACCAAAATGTGGACCAAAATTGACTTGTATGAATGTGGCACTAAGAGGTGGTAAAAGGATTTCTAATTGCATGTACATGATGTTAACATGTTAATTGTACCAATATATGATGGTAAGTGACTTTTATAAGGTGCACAGTGACTCTAATATGGTGAGAAGTCACTTACATGATTGATTAGAGCCAAAATGTGGCCCAAAATTGACTTGTTGGAAGGGGTTCCAAGAGGTGGTTAAAGGATGGTTAATTGCATGTACATGATATTAACATGTTAATTGTATCAATATATGGGGAAA
The DNA here is from genome assembly GCF_009905375.1 of Apium graveolens. Classification (NCBI taxonomy): domain Eukaryota; kingdom Viridiplantae; phylum Streptophyta; class Magnoliopsida; order Apiales; family Apiaceae; genus Apium; species Apium graveolens. Next base: position 134,607 of record NW_027417441.1, read on the forward strand.
GTGACTCTTATAGGGTGCAAAGTGACTCCAATATGGGAAAGTGACTTACATGGTTGATTAGAGCCAAAATGTGGAATAAAATTAGCTTGTATGAATGTGGCATTAATAAGTGGTAAAAGGATGTCAAATTGGATGTATATGATGTTAACATGTTAATTATTGTATATATGGTGGAAAGTGACTCTTATAGGGTGCAAAGTGACTCCTAATATGGTGAAAAGTGACTTACATGGTTGATTAGATCCAAAATGTGGAACAAATTGACCTGTATGATAGTGGAACTAATAGGTGGTAAAAGGATGTCAAATTGGATGTATATGATGTTAACATGTTAATTATACAAATAGTTGTGGAAAGTGACTCATATAAGGTGCAAAATGACTTTAGCATGGTGAAAAGTGACTTACATGGTTAATTAGAACCAAAATGTAGACCAAAACTGACTTGTATGAATGTGGCACTAAGAGGTTGTAAAAGGATTTCTAATTGCATGTACATGATGTTAACATGTTAATTGTACCAATATATGATGGCAAGTGACTCTTATAAGGTGCAAAGTGACTATAATATGGTGAGAAGTCACTTACATGATTGATTAGAGCCAAAATGTGGCCCAAAATTGACTTGTAGGAAAGGGTACCAAGAGGTGGTTAAAGGATGTTTAATTGCATGTACTTGATATTAACATGTTAATTGTATCAATATATGGGGAAAGTGACTCTTATAGGGTGCAAAGTGACTCTAATAAGGTGAAAAGTGACTTACATGGTTGATTAGAGCCAAAATGTGGAATAAAATTAACTTGTATGAAAGTGGCATTAATAGGCGGTAAAAGGATGTCAAATTGGATATATATGATGTTAACATGTTAATTGTTGTATATATGGTGGAAAGTGACTCCTATAGGGTGCAAAATGACTCTAATATGGTGAAAAGTGACTTACATGGTGGATTAGAACCAAAATGTGGAACAAAATTGATCTGTATGATAGTAGAATTAAGAGGTGGTAAAACGATGTCAAATCGGATGTATATGATGTTAACATGTTAATTGTACAAATATATGGTGGAAAGTGACTCATATAGGGTGCAAAATGACTCTAATATGGTGAAAAGTGACTTACATGGTTAATTGGAACCAAAATGTAGACCAAAACTGACTTGTATGAATGTGGCACTAAGATGTGGTAAAAGGATTTCTAATTGCATGTACATGATGTTAACATGTTAATTGTACCAATATATGATGGCAAGTGACTCTTATAAGGTGCAAAGTGACTATAATATGGTGAGAAGTCACTTACATGATTGATTAGAGCCAAAATGTGGCCCAAAATTGACTTGTAGGAAAGGGGTACCAAGAGGTGGTTAAAGGATGTTTAATTGCATTTACGTGATATTAACATGTTAATTGTATCAATATATGGGGAAAGTGACTCTTATAGGTTGCAAAGATACTCTAATATGGTGAAAAGTGACTTACATGGTTGATTAGAACCAAAATACGGAACAAAATTGACCTGTATGAAAGTGGAACTAATAGGTGGTAAAAGGATGTCAAATTGGATGTATATGATGTTAACATGTTAATTATACAAATAGATTGTGGAAAGTGACTCATATAGGGTGCAAAATGACTCTAATATGGTGAAAAGTGACTTACATGGTTAATTAGAACCAAAATGTGGACCAAAATTGACTTGTATGAATGTGGCACTAAGAGGTGGTAAAAGGATTTCTAATTGCATGTACATGATGTTAACATGTTAATTGTACCAATATATGATGGTAAGTGACTTTTATAAGGTGCACAGTGACTCTAATATGGTGAGAAGTCACTTACATGATTGATTAGAGCCAAAATGTGGCCCAAAATTGACTTGTTGGAAAGGGGTTCCAAGAGGTGGTTAAAGGATGGTTAATTGCATGTACATGATATTAACATGTTAATTGTATCAATATATTGGGAAAGTGACTCTTATAGGGTGCAAAATGACTCCAATATTGGGAAAGTGACTTACATGGTTGATTAGAGCCAAAATGTGGAATAAAATTAGCTTGTATGAATGTGGCATTAATAAGTGGTAAAAGGATGTCAAATTGGATGTATATGATGTTAACATGTTAATTATTGTATATATGGTGGAAAGTGACTCTTATAGGGTGCAAAGTGACTCCAATATGGTGAAAAGTGACTTACATGGTTGATTAGATCCAAAATGTGGAACAAAATTGACCTGTATGATAGTGGAACTAATAGGTGGTAAAAGGATGTCAAATTGGATGTATATGATGTTAACATGTTAATTATACAAATAGTTGTGGAAAGTGACTCATATAAGGTGCAAAATGACTTTAGCATGGTGAAAAGTGACTTACATGGTTAATTAGAACCAAAATGTAGACCAAAACTGACTTGTATGAATGTGGCACTAAGAGGTTGTAAAAGGATTTCTAATTGCATGTACATGATGTTAACATGTTAATTGTACCAATATATGATGGCAAGTGACTCTTATAAGGTGCAAAGTGACTATAATATGGTGAGAAGTCACTTACATGATTGATTAGAGCCAAAATGTGGCCCAAAATTGACTTGTAGGAAAAGGGTACCAAGAGGTGGTTAAAGGATGTTTAATTGCATGTACTTGATATTAACATGTTAATTGTATCAATATATGGGGAAAGTGACTCTTATAGGGTGCAAAGTGACTCTAATAAGGTGAAAAGTGACTTACATGGTTGATTAGAGCCAAAATGTGGAATAAAATTAACTTGTATGAAAGTGGCATTAATAGGCGGTAAAAGGATGTCAAATTGGATATATATGATGTTAACATGTTAATTGTTGTATATATGGTGGAAAGTGACTCCTATAGGGTGCAAAATGACTCTAATATGGTGAAAAGTGACTTACATGGTGGATTAGAACCAAAATGTGGAACAAAATTGATCTGTATGATAGTAGAATTAAGAGGTGGTAAAACGATGTCAAATCGGATGTATATGATGTTAACATGTTAATTGTACAAATATATGGTGGAAAGTGACTCATATAGGGTGCAAAATGACTCTAATATGGTGAAAAGTGACTTACATGGTTAATTGGAACCAAAATGTAGACCAAAACTGACTTGTATGAATGTGGCACTAAGATGTGGTAAAAGGATTTCTAATTGCATGTACATGATGTTAACATGTTAATTGTACCAATATATGATGGCAAGTGACTCTTATAAGGTGCAAAGTGACTATAATATGGTGAGAAGTCACTTACATGATTGATTAGAGCCAAAATGTGGCCCAAAATTGACTTGTAGGAAAGGGGTACCAAGAGGTGGTTAAAGGATGTTTAATTGCATTTACGTGATATTAACATGGTAATTGTATCAATATATGGGGAAAGTGACTCTTATAGGTTGCAAAGATACTCTAATATGGTGAAAAGTGACTTACATGGTTGATTAGAACCAAAATACGGAACAAAATTGACCTGTATGAAAGTGGAACTAATAGGTGGTAAAAGGATGTCAAATTGGATGTATATGATGTTAACATGTCAATTATACAAATAGATTGTGGAAAGTGACTCATATAGGGTGCAAAATGACTCTAATATGGTGAAAAGTGACTTACATGGTTAATTAGAACCAAAATGTGGACCAAAATTGACTTGTATGAATGTGGCACTAAGAGGTGGTAAAAGGATTTCTAATTGCATGTACATGATGTTAACATGTTAATTGTACCAATATATGATGGTAAGTGACTTTTATAAGGTGCACAGTGACTCTAATATGGTGAGAAGTCACTTACATGATTGATTAGAGCCAAAATGTGGCCCAAAATTGACTTGTTGGAAAGGGGTTCCAAGAGGTGGTTAAAGGATGGTTAATTGCATGTACATGATATTAACATGTTAATTGTATCAATATATGGGGAAAGTGACTCTTATAGGGTGCAAAATGACTCCAATATTGGGAAAGTGACTTACATGGTTGATTAGAGCCAAAATGTGGAATAAAATTAGCTTGTATGAATGTGGCATTAATAAGTGGTAAAAGGATGTCAAATTGGATATATATGATGTTAACATGTTAATTATTGTATATATGGTGGAAAGTGACTCTTATAGGGTGCAAAGTGACTCCAATATGGTGAAAAGTGACTTACATGGTTGATTAGATCCAAAATGTGGAACAAAATTGACCTGTATGATAGTGGAACTAATAGGTGGTAAAAGGATGTCAAATTGGATGTATATGATGTTAACATGTTAATTATACAAATAGTTGTGGAAAGTGACTCATATAAGGTGCAAAATGACTTTAGCATGGTGAAAAGTGACTTACATGGTTAATTAGAACCAAAATGTAGACCAAAACTGACTTGTATGAATGTGGCACTAAGAGGTTGTAAAAGGATTTCTAATTGCATGTACATGATGTTAACATGTTAATTGTACCAATATATGATGGCAAGTGACTCTTATAAGGTGCAAAGTGACTATAATATGGTGAGAAGTCACTTACATGATTGATTAGAGCCAAAATGTGGCCCAAAATTGACTTGTAGGAAAAGGGTACCAAGAGGTGGTTAAAGGATGTTTAATTGCATGTACTTGATATTAACATGTTAATTGTATCAATATATGGGGAAAGTGACTCTTATAGGGTGCAAAGTGACTCTAATAAGGTGAAAAGTGACTTACATGGTTGATTAGAGCCAAAATGTGGAATAAAATTAACTTGTATGAAAGTGGCATTAATAGGCGGTAAAAGGATGTCAAATTGGATATATATGATGTTAACATGTTAATTGTTGTATATATGGTAGAAAGTGACTCCTATTGGGTGCAAAATGACTCTAATATGGTGAAAAGTGACTTATATGGTGGATTAGAACCAAAATGTGGAACAAAATTGATCTGTATGATAGTAGAATTAAGAGGTGGTAAAATGATGTCAAATCGGATGTATATGATGTTAACATGTTAATTGTACAAATATATGGTGGAAAGAGAATATAGGGTGCAAAATGACTCTAATATGGTGAAAAGTGACTTACATGGTTAATTGGAACCAAAATGTAGACCAAAACTGACTTGTATGAATGTGGCACTAAGATGTGGTAAAAGGATTTCTAATTGCATGTACATGATGTTAACATGTTAATTGTACCAATATATGATGGCAAGTGACTCTTATAAGGTGCAAAGTGACTATAATATGGTGAGAAGTCACTTACATGATTGATTAGAGCCAAAATGTGGCCCAAAATTGACTTGTAGGAAAGGGGTACCAAGAGGTGGTTAAAGGATGTTTAATTGCATTTACGTGATATTAACATGTTAATTGTATCAATATATGGGGAAAGTGACTCTTATAGGTTGCAAAGATACTCTAATATGGTGAAAAGTGACTTACATGGTTGATTAGAACCAAAATACGGAACAAAATTGACCTGTATGAAAGTGGAACTAATAGGTGGTAAAAGGATGTCAAATTGGATGTATATGATGTTAACATGTTAATTATACAAATAGATTGTGGAAAGTGACTCATATAGGGTGCAAAATGACTCTAATATGGTGAAAAGTGACTTACATGGTTAATTAGAACCAAAATGTGGACCAAAATTGACTTGTATGAATGTGGCACTAAGAGGTGGTAAAAGGATTTCTAATTGCATGTACATGATGTTAACATGTTAATTGTACCAATATATGATGGTAAGTGACTTTTATAAGGTGCACAGTGACTCTAATATGGTGAGAAGTCACTTACATGATTGATTAGAGCCAAAATGTGGCCCAAAATTGACTTGTTGGAAAGGGGTTCCAAGAGGTGGTTAAAGGATGGTTAATTGCATGTACATGATATTAACATGTTAATTGTATCAATATATTGGGAAAGTGACTCTTATAGGGTGCAAAATGACTCCAATATTGGGAAAGTGACTTACATGGTTGATTAGAGCCAAAATGTGGAATAAAATTAGCTTGTATGAATGTGGCATTAATAAGTGGTAAAAGGATGTCAAATTGGATGTATATGATGTTAACATGTTAATTATTGTATATATGGTGGAAAGTGACTCTTATAGGGTGCAAAGTGACTCCAATATGGTGAAAAGTGACTTACATGGTTGATTAGATCCAAAATGTGGAACAAAATTGACCTGTATGATAGTGGAACTAATAGGTGGTAAAAGGATGTCAAATTGGATGTATATGATGTTAACATGTTAATTATACAAATAGTTGTGGAAAGTGACTCATATAAGGTGCAAAATGACTTTAGCATGGTGAAAAGTGACTTACATGGTTAATTAGAACCAAAATGTAGACCAAAACTGACTTGTATGAATGTGGCACTAAGAGGTTGTAAAAGGATTTCTAATTGCATGTACATGATGTTAACATGTTAATTGTACCAATATATGATGGCAAGTGACTCTTATAAGGTGCAAAGTGACTATAATATGGTGAGAAGTCACTTACATGATTGATTAGAGCCAAAATGTGGCCCAAAATTGACTTGTAGGAAAAGGGTACCAAGAGGTGGTTAAAGGATGTTTAATTGCATGTACTTGATATTAACATGTTAATTGTATCAATATATGGGGAAAGTGACTCTTATAGGGTGCAAAGTGACTCTAATAAGGTGAAAAGTGACTTACGTGGTTGATTAGAGCCAAAATGTGGAATAAAATTAACTTGTATGAAAGTGGCATTAATAGGCGGTAAAAGGATGTCAAATTGGATATATATGATGTTAACATGTTAATTGTTGAATATATGGTAGAAAGTGACTCCTATAGGGTGCAAAATGACTCTAATATGGTGAAAAGTGACTTACATGGTGGATTAGAACCAAAATGTGAAACAAAATTGATCTGTATGATAGTAGAATTAAGAGGTGGTAAAACGATGTCAAATCGGATGTATATGATGTTAACATGTTAATTGTACAAATATATGGTGGAAAGAGTATATAGGGTGCAAAATGACCCTAATATGGTGAAAAGTGACTTACATGGTTAATTGGAACCAAAATGTAGACCAAAACTGACTTCTATGAATGTGGCACTAAGATGTGGTAAAAGGATTTCCAATTGCATGTACATGATGTTAACATGTTAATTGTACCAATATATGATGGCAAGTGACTCTTATAAGGTGCAAAATGACTATAATATGGTGAGAAGTCACTTACATGATTGATTAGAGCCAAAATGTGGCCCAAAATTGACTTGTAGGAAAGGGGTACCAAGAGGTGGTTAAAGGATGTTTAATTGCATTTACGTGATATTAACATGTTAATTGTATCAATATATGGGGAAAGTGACTCTTATAGGTTGCAAAGATACTCTAATATGGTGAAAAGTGACTTACATGGTTGATTAGAACCAAAATACGGAACAAAATTGACCTGTATGAAAGTGGAACTAATAGGTGGTAAAAGGATGTCAAATTGGATGTATACGATGTTAACATGTTAATTATACAAATAGATTGTGGAAAGTGACTCATATAGGGTGCAAAATGACTCTAATATGGTGAAAAGTGACTTACATGGTTAATTAGAACCAAAATGTGGACCAAAATTGACTTGTATGAATGTGACTCTAAGAGGTGGTAAAAGAATTTCTAATTTCATGTACATGATGTTAACATGTTAATTGTACCAATATATAATGGCAAGTGACTTTTATAAGGTGCAAAGTGACTCTAATATGGTGAGAAGTCACTTACATGATTGATTAGAGCCAAAATGTTGCCCAAAATTGACTTGTTGGAAAGGGGTTCGAAGAGGTGGTTAAAGGATGGTTAATTGCATGTACATGATATTAACATGTTAATTGTATCAATATATGGGGAAAGTGACTCTTATAGGGTGCAAAGTGACTCCAATATGGGGAAAGTGACTTACATGGTTGATTAGAGCCAAAATATGGAATAAAATTAGCTTTTATGAATGTGGCATTAATAAGTGGTAAAAGGATGTCAAATTGGATGTATATGATGTTAACATGTTAATTATTGTATATATGGTGGAAAGTGACTCTTATAGGGTGCAAAATGATTTTAGTATGGTGAAAAGTGACTTACATGGTTAATTAGAACCAAAATGTGGACCAAAATTGACTTGTATGAATGTGGCACTAAGAGGTTATAAAAGGATTTCTAATTGCATGTACATGATGTTAACATGTCAATTGTACCAATATATGATGGCAAGTGACTTTTATAAGGTGCAAAGTGACTCTAATATGGTGAGAAGTCACTTACATGATTGATTAGAGCCAAAATGTGGCCCAAAATTGACTTGTAGGAAAGGGGTACCAAGAGGTGGTTAAAGGATGTTTAATTGCATGTACATGATATTAACATGTTAATTGTATCAATATATGGGGAAAGTGACTCTTATAGGGTGCAAAGTGACTCTAATATGGTAAAAAGTGATTTACATGGTTGATTAATGCTAAAATGTGGAATAAAATTAACTTGTATGAAAGTGGCATTAATAGGTGGTAAAAGGATGTCAAATTGGATGTATATGATGTTAACATGTTAATTGTTGTATATATGGTGGAAAGTGACTTCTATAGGGTGCAAAATGACTCTAATATGGTGAAAAATGACTTACATGGTTGATTATAACAAAAATGTGGAACAAAATTGATATGTATGAAAGTAGAATTAAGAGGTGGTAAAAGAATGTCAAATCGTATGTATATGATGTTAACATGTTAATTGTACAAATATATGGTGGAAAGTTACTCATATAGGGTGCCAAATGACTCTAATATGGTGAAAAGTGGACTTACATGGTTAATTAGAACCAAAAATGTGGACCAAAATTGACTTGTATGGATGTGGCACTAAGAGGTAGTAAAAGAATTTCTAATTGCATGTACATGATGTAACATGTTAATTGTACCAATATATGATGGCAAGTCTCTTATAAGGTGCAAAGTGACTCTAATATGGTGAGAAGTCACTTACATGATTGATTAGAGCCAAAATGTGGACCAAATTGACTTGTAGGAAAGGGGTACCAAGAGGTGGTTAAAGGATGTTTAATTGCATGTACATGATGTTAACATGTTAATTTTATCAATATATGGGGAAAGTGACTCTTATAGGGTGCAAAGTGACTCTAATATAGTGAAAAGTAACTTATATGGTTGATTAGAGCCAAAATGTGGAATAAAATTAAATTGTATGAATGTGGCATTAATAAGTGGTAAAAGGATGTCAAATTGGATGTATATGATGTTAACATGTTAATTGTTGTATATATGGTGGAAAGTGACTCCTATAGGGTCAAAAATGACTCTAATATGGTGAAAAGTGACTTACATGGTATATTAGAACCAAAATGGTGGAACAAATTGATCTGTATGAAAAAGTGGAATTAAGAGGTGGTAAAAGGACAAATTGGATGTATATGATGTTACATGTTAATTGTACAAATACATGGTGGAAAGTGACTCATATAGGGTGCAAAATGACTCCATATGGTGAAAAGTGACTTACATGGTTAATTAGAACCAAAATGTGGACCAAAATTGACTTGTATGAATGTGGCACTAAGAGTGGTAAAAGGATTTATAATTGCATGTACATGATGTTAACATTTAATTGTAACAATATATGATGGCAAGTGACTCTTATAAGGTGCAAAGTGACTATAATATGGTGAGAAGTCACTTACATGATTGATTAGAGCCAAAATGTGGCTCAAAATTGACTTGTAAGAAAAGGGTACCAAGAGGTGGGTAAAGGATTTTTAATTGCATGTACGTGATAAACATGTTAATTGTATCAATATATGGGGAAAGTGACTCTTATAGGGTGCAAAGTGACTCTAATATGGTGAAAAGTGATTACAGTTGATTAGAGCCAAAATGTGAATAAAATTAACTTGTATGAAAGTGGCATTAATAGGCGGTAAAAGGATGTCAAATTGGATATATATGATGTTAACATGTTAATTGTTGTATATATGGTGGAAAGTGACTCCTATAGGGTGCAAAATGACTCTAATATGGTGAAAAGTGACTTACATGGTGGATTAGAACCAAAATGTGGAACAAAATTGATCTGTATGAAAGTAGAATTAAGAGGTGGTAAAAGGATGTCAAATCGGATGTATATAATGTTAACATGTTAATTGTACAATATATGGTGGAAAGTGACTCATATAGGGTGCAAAATGACTCTAATATGGTGAAAAGTGACTTACATGGTTAATTGGAACCAAAATGTAGACCAAAACTGACTTGTATGAATGTGGCACTAAGATGTGGTAAAAGGATTTCTAATTGCATGTCCATGATGTTAACATGTTAATTGTACCAATATATGAGGCAAGTGACTCTTATAAGGTGCAAAGTGACTATAATATGGTGAAGAGTCACTTACATGATTGATTAGAGCCAAAATGTGGCCCAAAATTGACTTGTAGGAAAGGGGTACCAAGAGGTGGTTAAAGGATGTTTAATTGCATGTACTGATATTAACATGTTAATTATATCAATATATGGGGAAAGTGACTCTTATAGGTGCAAATTACTTTAATATGGTGAAAAGTGACTTACATGGTTGATTAGAACCAAAATGCGGAACAAAATTGACCTGTATGAAAGTGGAACTAATAGGTGGTAAAAGGATGTCAAATTGGATATATATGATGTTAACATGTTAATTATACAAATAGATTGTGGAAAGTGACTCATATAGGGTGCAAAATAATTTTAGTATGGTGAAAAGTGACTTACATGGTTAATTAGAACCAAAATGTGGACCAAAACTGACTTGTATGAATGTGGCACTAAGAGGTTGTAAAAGGATTTCTAATTGCATGTACATGATGTTAACATGTTAATTGTACCAATATATGATGGCAAGTGACTTTTATAAGGTGCAAAGTGACTCTATATGGTGAGAAGTCACTTACATGATTGATTAGAGCCAAAATGTGGCCCAAAATTGACTTGTAGGAAAGGGGTACAAGAGGTGGTTAAAGGATGTTTAATTGCATGTATATGATATTAACATGTTAACTGTATCAATATATGGGGGAAGTGACTCTTATAGGGTGCAAAGTGACTCTAATATGGTAAAAGTGACTTACATGGTTGATTATGCTAAAATGTGGAATAAAATTAACTTGTATGAAAGTGGCATTAATAGGTGGTAAAAGGATGTCAAATTGGATATATATGATGTTAACATGTTAATGTTGTTATATGGTGGAAAGTGACTCATATAGGGTGCAAATGACTCTAATATGGTGAAAAATGACTTACATGGTTGATTATAACCAAAATGTGGAACAAATTGATATGTATGAAAGTAGAATTAAGAGGTGGTAAAGAATGTCAAATCGGATGTATATGATGTTAACATGTTAATGTACAAAAGATATGGTGGAAAGTACTCATATAGGGTGCCAAATGACTCTAATATGGTGAAAAGTGACTCACATGGTTAATTAGAACCAAATGTGGACCAAAATTGACTTGTATGGATGTGGCACTAAGAGGTGGTTAAAAGAATTTCTAATTGCATGTACATGATGTAAACATGTTAAATTGTACCAATATATGATGGCAAGTCTCTTATAAGGTGCAAAGTGACTCTAATATGGTGAGAAGTCACTTACATGATTGATTAGAGCCAAAATGTGACCAAAATTGACTTGTAGGAAAGGGGTACCAAGAGGTGGTTAAAGGATGTTAATTGCATGTACATGATGTTAACATGTTAATTTATCAATATATGGGGAAAGTGATCTTATAGGGTGCAAAGTGACTCTAAATAGTGAAAAGTGACTATATGGTTGATTAGAGCCAAAATGTGGAATAAAATTAAATGTATGAAGTGGCATTAAGGGTAAAAGGATGTCAAATGGATGTATATGATGTTAACATGTTAATTGTTGTATATATGGTGGAAAGTGACTCTATAGGGTCAAAAAGACTCTAATATGGTGAAAGTGACTTACATGGTATATTAGAACCAAAATGTGGAACAAAATGATCTGTATGAAAGTGGAATTAAGAGGTGGTAAAAGGATGTCAAATTGGATGTATATGATGTTAACATGTTAATGTACAAAATTATGGTGGAAAGTGACATATAGGGTGCAAAATGACTCTAATATGGTGAAAAGTGACTTACATGGTTAATTGAACCAAAATGTGGACCAAAATTGACTTGTATGAATGTGGCACTAAGAGGTGGTAAAAGGATTTTAATTGCATGTACATGATGTTAACATGTTAATTGTACCAATATATGATGGCAAGTGACTTTTATAAGGTGCAAAGTGACTCTAATATGGTGAGAAGTCACTTACATGATTGATTAGAGCCAAAATGTGGCCCAAAATTGACTGTTGGAAAGGGGTTCCAAGAGGTGGTTAAAGGATGGTTAATTGCATGTACATGATATTAACATGTTAATTGTATCAATATATGGGGAAAGTGACTCTTATAGGGTGCAAAGTGACTCAATATGGGAAAAGTGACTTACATGGTGATTAGAGCCAAAATGTGGAATAAAATTAGTTGTATGAATGTGCATTAATAAGTGGTAAAAGGATGTCAAATTGGATGTATATGATGTTAACATGTAATATTGATATATGGTGGAAAGTGACTCTATAGGGTGCAAAATGATTTTAGTATGGTGAAAAGTGACTACATGGTAATTAGAACAAAATGTGGACCAAAATGACTGTATGAAGTGGCCACTAAGAGTTAAAAGGATTGTCATGAATGGACATGATGTTAACATGTAATTGTACCAATATATGATGGAAAGTGACTTTTATAAGGTGCAAATGACTCTAATATGGTG